>NW_013666739.1:24025-44981 GCF_000517525.1 Limulus polyphemus
CTGTCTTGAACTTGAAGTTAAGTGAAACGCGAGAAATGAACGCACGTTTCTGGTATACTTTTTTTTCTCAGTCCAGACGTGGCTTTTTAAATCCTAATTCTGTGCTAAATAAGCTTCGAAATATTCCGTCGAAATTACCTTCTCACGGAAATCATTGTAACATTATGCAAGGTCCAGGTACAACAGGTAACATTTGAGCTTGCAATTTTAACTTTTAAAGATTAAGTATAACTTATAAGCCCTATATTTAAATTACATTATAAATTAGCACTAATAGTAATATAAACACTAGATATAATGTCACAAGCTCGAACTTACTATCTCAGTACCTGCTATAAGAATTAAAAAAAAATAATGAAAAAAGGTTATTCATATTTTAGTATAGTGTAATTTGTAAACTGATTTATAATAATTAAAATTAATAATTATTCATGGTTTAACTTATCGATAATAATTTAATATTAAAATACACAAATAAGGGTCTTATAATTTTATAGTTTGAAATTTGGTCGCTGTTTCTGGGTCTGTTCTTACAGTTTGTGTCATTCTATCCAGAGTTCTGATATATCCATTGATAAATTAAAAAAAGATCCAGTTTGTATGAGGTTTAATTGTTGAGCTGTTCATGTTGATTGCTCCACATCTTAACCCCATCACTGTCACTGCCAGACTAAGCAGAAGATTACATTGCATAAATAATAATAATAATTTTATTAACTTATATTTAATGTACTTTGGAACTATGTTAACAATATTAAATTATTTAATCACTGAGACTTTGAAAGTATTTGGAATTTCAAATTCAAATCAATATAAGAATCAAAGGGTTGGGTATGCAAATTTCTTGAATTGTCAAAATCAGTAAATCATTTAAATAGTATAATATACCAGCATGTAGTATGATTGTAAAATGGCATATACAAAAAAGCCAGTACTTTCATATAGTAAATGTATTTACACTATGTAATGACACTTGTTAAATACATTAACAGTTTGAAACTCATTAGATTAAACAAAAAAATTAACTAGAAAGATTCATTGTTGAAAATAATTTTTTTTCTGCTTTTTTCATATTTGAATTTGTTCTTAAAATTCATACATTTTTCTCTTAGAGTATGAACGAGTTATTTGTTACAAGTAGACAGGTTTACAGTTGAGACTGTAAAACTTTTAAAAACTTAAGACTTTGTGGATTAATAGAGGATTCTGTTTTGTCCATTAAGAATGAAAAAATCAAGATGATGGAAAAACCATTCAGCCAATGAGACTACACACTGTTTATAGCTAAAACAAATGATCAAAACATCAGTAAATAATTAAGTGTAGCTCTTACAAGTATACGTGTCCAAAACTTAATTCATTTTATGTATAGTCTAAAGATTACTGACATTCCACATCCTCTCGAAGCCTTTTCACCATTCAACCAATTGAGACTACGCTTATTTTTTTTTAGCTAAAACAAATGATTAAATAATTAAATGTAGCTCTTACAAGTATACCTGTCCGTAAGTTAATCTGTTTTAATTATAGCCATATATATCCACTTGTAGTATACAGTTTAAAGAGTATTCACAGTCCACATCATCTGCAGGCCATTTCACAAGTTTATAATAAAATAATGATTTTATTGAAGAATTAGCTACTAATTTTTCAGAGCTTACAGTGTAAAACTATTACCCTAGTATTATTCATGTTTCTGGTCTCCTAATTTCACAACCCAAACACTTGAATCAAATTACCTTTAATTCTTGAATACTATAGGGAAAAACATTTCCAAAATTTTAAGCTTTCTCTCTCATCTTTATTTCCTTAAACCATCTTATTTGTAAATTATTATTATTTGCTCTTTTTCACTACAGCCAAACATAGAGTAGAAGGATTTGGGGTTTTGCAAGAATCCTATAAAAATCTGTAACCCTTTTTTTTTCCATTGTATTAATATTCCTCTCTCACAAAAAGTATTTCTAGTCCATTCTAATAAAATATATAAATCTCAAATAAATAAAGAAGGAAACTATTTTTGTAAGTTGGAAGAGAAATTGGAGGCTGTTTTAAATAGTGTAGAAGTGATAGAAAAGGAGAAGGGTAAACTGGAGAAAGTGGCAGTAGGGATTAATAGAGAAAAGTGAACTTTTGTATGTGAGGGATACAGGGGATAGTGGTCTTTTAAGAGGTTGGAAGCAGTAATAATGAGGCTGGTGGTGACAGATTTAATTATAAAAAGCTGACTAGTAAAGAACAGATTTCAGCCTTTAGTTTGTGAAGATGACAAACTTGAAGATGGAAGAATAGCAAAAGGGACTGATAGGGATTGGGATGAAAAGTGTAACTTAGGATGTTATTGTTATAGGAGATTCTTTAGTACATCACATAAATAGTCTCGTGGGGTAAACAGGGAGAAAAAGAGAGATTATGCTATCCAGGGGCAGGAGTAGAGGATATAACTAACAGAGCACATAAGGGCTAATGAGATAGGGAAGGGTAGATCGAAGGAAGTAATTGTTAAGTACAAGGCATTAATAAAGGCATTCAAAGAAAAGGGTCATAGGAACTTACTTCTGTTAGAGATACCACTAAGAATTACCTGTGGGGATGAAATTATAAGCAAGTCACTAAGGCTGAACATTAGACTTAGGTTAACGTGTAAGGAAGAGCAGGTTGGACTTGTGGGGTTAATTCAATGGGAAAAGGAAACTGTATGGAATGGATTGTTTACATTTAAATAGGGTAGGGGCTAGTTTAGCTTGTTTGCAAGGGCTATTAACTGTAAAGGCAACTTGAAACTAGAATAATGAAACTAGAGTAATGAAAAAGAGATATAGAGAGGGGTATAGTGTGATAACAAGGTACAGAGTTAGTTTTAATGATAGGCTAAACTGTTATTGTAATGCTAGAAGGACAAGAAATAAAATGGTTGACTTTATAGCACTGGTCAGAATAGAGGATTTTGATGTAATGGGAATAACTGAAACCTGGTTAATTATATACATTTATGATGGAAAAAGTTTCTTTTAAATACAGGGTTATAGGTTGTTTAATAGGGATGGAGTACTAAAAAGAGAGGAGGAATGGTTTTATATGTAAAACGTGAGTACAGTCTGTTCAAGCTGAATATATCAATGCTAATAGCAATGGGGTTGAATTTATTTGGTTTCTGTTTGTGGTTATAAGGGGAGAATTTGTTACAGATCACTAGATGAAACTGGTGAAATTAATGAAAAATTCTATAGGGAGATAAAGAATTCAACTGTCAATGAGTTTATAATTATGGGAGTTTTTAATTTCAGGCAAATAGATTGGGAATTATTAAAATCAAATCATGGAGACAGGTTTTTAGAAACTGTTTAGAATGTTTATTTCAACAGTTGGTTAGGGAACCTACTAAGAACAATGCTATTTTATATTTATTCAATTATTGTTAACTTCTAATAAAGAAATGGGTGATAAAGTAGAGGTTGGGGAACATCTGGGTGCAAATGACCATTGCTCAATTAAATGTTATGTTTTCTGCACATGGAGATAAGGAATAATGAGATTTTGGTTCCAAATTTTAAAAAAAAGCAAATTTCAAAGAGATGAAACAAGAATTATGTGCTGTGAATTGGGCATCTGAATTAGTTGGAGATACTAATTGTTGGCTATACAAAACTGGTTAGTGTAGTTATTATTAATTAATTTATTTTGTGAGTTAATATTTCATGATTGTTTAATATTTTCATAACAAGAGAGTTAAAAGCAATAGTTATGACAAGTTTGGTTATGTAACTCAGTAAGAGTCATACATTGCATTTGCAATTCATTGGTGTCAAAGCTATAGAAAATTTTAGAGGCCTCAGTGATGAACATATAAATAGTGGCAACTAAACAAGCAGAGAAAAAGTAAAGTCAAGTGAAAAAGAAGTTCAGTCGGAGAAAATGTGAAGTTAATCGTCATGGGAGTGAACAACCTTAATGGTTGATATTTTAAAGTGAGATTAACAGTTTGATAGAGATAAGGAGAATAATTTGTCTTGTCAAAGGATGTTCTAAGCTAGTTAAACCCACTTGTTGGACTTTGATGAAAAGAAGACAATTATTGGAAATTCAGGATACAACTGTGGTAAACCACGAGGAAGCATAAATGAATTATTCACTCATACTATTGTGATAAAAGTAGAGAAAAATAGTTCAGCTTGTCAACTGGATTCTAAAACAATTGAATTACCCTAAATCGACTTTTTGAGAAGAATAAGAGAACTGTATAGTATTTTAGATACAACTATGATCTTCATAGTGTAAAGAATTTTTGTACATATATTTAACTTGTTTTGAATATATTATTTCAAAACAAGTGATGTGTGTACTGTCTGTTTATTGTTTGAATTTATCGCCAACAAGTCGCAGACACCTACTGTAGAAGAATCCTTAGCCCACACCCATACATACTATAAAACCCTGACACTGATCAAATGTGGGAAAATCTTAAAAATATATACTTAAATATTTAATGTAGGCATGTTATTTATAGACAAAATGGTGGCTACAATTATAGAAAAAACACATTGGCTCACGAAGGATATAAAAGATAAAATCAAAGAAAGGCATTATAAGTATAAGAAATTTAAATTGACTGCAATGATGGGAAACTTGGAAGACTATGGAAGATCAAGAAAGTTGGTCAAATGGGAAATTAGGAAATCAAAAACACTGTATGAAAAAAAGTTGGCTAGAAGTGTATAAATAAATAGTATAGGTTTCTTCAAATACATTAAGAGTGAGCAAAGTGTTACAATGAGAGTAGAATGTTTGAGGGATGATACTGGAAGTCCCATATCTGATGATTATGGGATGGCTGGGTTATTAAATACTACTTTTTTCAGTTTTTCTAATGGAGAATTAAGCAATATTCCTAAACCTGAGCAGTTACCAGATGGAAACAAGTTTCAACATGATGATCACATTAATTCTAAACTTCTTAAGAAAAAAATTGAGAAGATTAAAAATGATAAAGCACCTGGACCAAATAATATTTACCTAAGAGTTTTGAAAAAGGTTAAGGATTTGATATGTGAACCAAATGCTATTATTTTTTCAAAGTTCTTGAATAATGGTCAGGTGCCAGAAGAGTAGAACTTGGCTAATATTACTCTTCTTTTCAAGGTAGGTGATGAAAATTGTCCCAGTAATTAGATATCTGTTGGTCTTGCATCAGTGGTGGGAAAAGGATTTGAAAGTCTGTTAAAAGATGCTTTGTAAAGTCATTTAACAAAGTTTAAAATTTTTTTGGATAGCATCATTTCATTAGGGGAAGATCTTGCCATACTAAACTATTGACATTATTTGAAGAGGTTACTGCTTATGTAGATGAGTGTACAGGTGTGGATGTAGTTAGTGTACTTGGATTTTTAGAATGCATTTGACAAGGTGCTACATAAAAAGCTTGTTAAAAAGTTATCTCTGTAGATGTGGGGGATGAGTTGGTTCATTTGATAGAAAGCTAACTAGATGGAAGAAAGCAGAGGATTGTTATAAATGGAGTTCAGTCATATTGGATTAATGTTACGAGTGCCCTCCATAGGACTCAGTGTTAGAACTGTTGCTCTTTTTGATTTACATAACTGACTTAGATAAATGAATGGTCAATAGACTATATAAATTTGCTGATGACATTATAGCTTTAGGTGTTGCTAGCTGTGAGAAAGAGGCTGCTGTCTTAAAAAAGGATTTGGATTATTTGGTGAGTTGGGCAAAAAAATAGCAGATGGCTTTTAATTGTAATAAATGCAAGATAATACATGTGGGATATCACAATTTGAATTATAAGTATACTTTGATGGAAATAACCTTAACAGTGTTATGGAAGAAAAAGTTCTTGGTGTTCTGGTTTATCAGTCTTTTAAAACCATCAGTGTGTTGTTGGTTGTGGCAGGCCAAATAGGATTTTAGGTTGTATCAACAGAAATATTGAATACAAATCTAAAGAGATTATAATGTCATTGTAGAGGTCATTGGTTAGGCCACATTTTGAGTATTGTATTCAGTCTTGGACTCTTTACCATAGTAAGGACATTGAATAGTTGGAAGTGGTTCAAAGGAGTGCTGTTAGGATGATACCTGGGATACAAATGTTATTCATATGAGGAACATGTTTTCTCTTGAAGAAAAGAAGAGTTATAGTAGATCTGTTTGAGGTGTTTAAGAGTGTTAATGGAAATGATAGTGATGCATCATCTTTTTTATATTCAATGATGAGAATGGTAAATTCTGAAATGAAACCTCTTCTCACATAATATCTTTTCTCGACTTGTATTGCCCTGTATATATGTGTAATTTTCCCTCATCACTATCCTTGATTCTCCCACCTACTTTTATCTAATTTACCATGGTATAGTTGCACTATACCAGGCAAATTAGCATGCAACAACTTTCCACCAATAGGATTGCAATGCACAGTTGACTCCCTCTCTACTGTAGAGTACTAACATTACTTCTCAATTTGACATTCTAGTGTGCAGTCATGCTCAATTTTTTCTCTTCACTTATATTCTTATGGGCACTTTCAGTTAATTCTAATGTGTTTTGACAACTTTTAGTTTGTTGTCATTTATTTGCTAATTACTTGATATTTGTGGAATATTTTTCATTTTCACATAATGAGCTCTCATTTTAATGTTACTGCAACAACTTCTGTCATGGATCTGGGCCAATACTGATCCATTGCCATTTACTACTTCTGTGGCTTTGGGCTCCACACTTTCTGAGGAGGAAGTTTTTGCCATGGTGCATTGTGATTTGGAAACAATTATTGTGGTCTGCTGTATTTCTGGAACCTCAGCCATATCTCCCATTTATGGGGGAATCTGGTCCTGATTAAGAGGATTTGGACAACCTTTTCCCACTTCCAGCATTTGGTTCTCCATCCCATGCTACCCCTATGGATTTCCCTCATCCTTTGTTGGCTTCTTTGGACATGATTTCCCAGCTATGTTACCTATCGTCTCTCAACCCTGTGTCTTATGATTCCTTCTCATCCCTCCTTTATTTTGCACCATCATTGGATTACTTGGTTCCCCCTTTCCTGATATTCATGTCCATGCTGAACAGTTTATTGCCCAATTACATTTTGGTGCCAGCATGCCCTACCCCTTCATATGTCTGACTTCTATGCCTTAACTTATCATAGATCGGAATTTCTATGTTCAGATTCTCAGACCTTGGAATCACTGATTCAGGTTTGGGGTTTCAACCCTGAGATTGCAGTAAAGTTTTCCCTGGCTCAGTTTTCCTGTCTTCATTTCACCCTAACCAGTATACTCCATTATCTCTCTTCCATCCTTCTCGTTTTCAAGGTTATCTACCATTCCCCTGAGTGGTTTTCAAAGGATACACATACCCTTTTTTTTCCACATTGGTGCACTTGTCTTTTTTAGCCTTGTCGTTCATACATGACTACTTTGTTGTTGGGATCTCTTTGGCAGGGATGCACTCTTGTTTCATGTGTACTTACCTGCTTCCTATTTGCAAGACCTCTGTCTAGCCCCTTTTTTATGACAGTCTGTTTTGGAGGATCATCTTGATACTTTGGAGTTTCAGGAGGAGGTTGAACATCAACTTTCCTCCCTGGTTTCTTGTCTTTTCTGAACCTCTACTACCCATGTTCCCACATCCCATCCTCCTTCAACCTCTCCAATACTGGTGCTGCCTTCCCAGGTTCCTGCAGTGAGTTGCCATACTGCCAATCATAATTTATTTTATGCCAGTTTCATTGGTGACTATATTGTTGGTACTGGCACAGGGCATGGTTAGCCAGATTTGTTTACCTGTGGCACCTATTCACCTCAAATCTCTAGGTTCTTCAGGTCCTAACAGAAAAACAATACCTTGAAACTTCTGCCCCTTTATATTCACAACCTGTTTCCTTCTCCCCTCCATGGGATCCCATTTCATGGCACCATCTTTTGGAGGTGTATTACGATCTTTTGCATAAGGTCGCTATTGACCAAATATTCTACCTTTTATGATATTTTATTCCCAGTTATTCGTGGTTTTCAAGAAAACCTGGGGATTGGCATCCTGTCATTGGTCTATCCAACCTCAAGTGTTTCATTGTTCTCCCATGGCTCACCATAGAGTTTTTTCTTCACCCTTTATTGGTCATTCATTCTAGGCCTTTGAATGACTAAGGTAGACATTTCAGATACTTTCCTTTATATCCCCGTCTCTCCAGCATTCAGACATTACCTTTGGTTTGTTCACTGGGGTCAAGTGTTTTAGTTTTGCATTCTACCTTTTGGTTTAGCATCAGGGCCATACATCTTCTGTCGTGTGGTTAGAGTCTTTTTCCACCATCTTCACACTCAGGGTTTGTGGTTTCATCATTATATGGAGGACTGGGTCCTTTTAGGCCCATCACAACAAGCCTCTCACAATACTACCCATTTCTTCCTACAGAAGGCAGCTCATGTAGAATAGCTTGTCAAACTGGAGAAGTACCATCTCACTCCCATGTAGTATCTTATCCATTTAGGGATGTTTTATAACATGGGTCCATGCACACATGTATTGTCTTCAGTGGGTGTTGCACAATCAATGGAATCTCATTCAGGATCTCTTGGACTCTACCATCTTCTTCTACAAGTCGACTTTGTCTGGTGGCTTGACAGAGAAAACACCTTGGATGGCATTCCTTTTCCTCCTCCCTGTCCCAATTTGGACCTTTTTACATATGCTCCTCTTACAGGGTGGGAAGTGTACCTGAACTCTGAAGAGATCTCTCGTTGTTGGATGCTGGTTGAATATTCCCACCACATCAACTATTTGGAACTTTTTGAGTTCAATGGGCCTTGGATCATTTCCTACTTTTAGCACAGGGCCCATTTTGTCATGATGCATTCCAACTTTCTCAACCATGGTTTTTGATTCTGAACCTCTTTCAATCTTTCCCTCCCATAGATCCTACACTTTCCTGATCCCTTCTACATCAGCCTCAGTCTTCAGTATTTCATTCTGCCATCACCACACCCTGGCTTCATGCATGTATTTTGTTTGGTCCATTACAAGACGATATAGACTCTCTATGTGGGGAGGCTTCCATCTGTCTTGCTCAGTCTGCCCTTTAAATGTGTACCAGAGGAAATGCCACTTTTCTGTAGTTGATCTTTGTACTATGTTTTTTTCATCTTTCTGATTTCATTATGTGGCTCTTTATCAATGGTTTATCAGTTCCCACTATCATGGGCAATAGGGTAGCCTTGTCTAATACCTTTTGTTTTTCCTGCTCCCATCCTTTTTCTTCTGTTCTGCTCTTTTTGCCTGATTTGTCAGCCTTGTCTCATTTCCTTACCTAATTGGAATTTCATTGTGGTCCTTCATGCTATTACCCTTCCTTCCTTCCTTTAACCTCTGGCCACTGCTCATTGTACCACCTCTCCCTCAAGACATATTTCTTATTCTTTTTCACATGTGGTCATTTTGGTCCGATATCTTTGCTATAAACATCATTTGTATCCTTTATAGTCATACGTATATTCTCCTTTATCCTGATCAAAATTTTTCTCCAAGATATCAGTGGTGCATGAAGGAAACATCACCTTCATCCCTATTTCTCTCCCCTCCATCTCTCCTTTGTATTCCCATTCCAATCCTGATTATATTCTTTGTCCAGTGCATTGTTATGTTGCCTGCACTGGTTCCTTCCATGGATACCATTCCTGTCTTTTTATACCATGGAATATTTAATATTTCCTGTGATCTTTCTCCTACCTTCCTTACCGGATGGATTCACCAGTTTATTTGTCTTGCTTACATGTTGTTATCCAAGGATTCTAATCACATTTTCCTTGTCACCTCCTACCAAATATGTCATTATTGTGGCTGCTCACCTCCATTATCTGTTACAAGAGATTTTGCAGGCTGGTATGTGGACCACACCTCACACATTTATAGTCCACTACCTATATCATTTTGTCATCTCCTCCTCATCTGACTATCACTTGCTGCTCGTCGAAATTCTCCATACTTCATTTTGACTGTGAAACGGTAAGTTCTTCCTTTTATTTCTTTCCTTTCCAGTGGACCTTTCTGGATACTGCTCTGTATTGAGTGGTGTCTGTCAGGTATATTTAAATGTAAATATGCACCATATGGCTGCACAGGTCTATAACACTCATTAAAGAGATAGGGTGTTCCACAAGATCACTGGAGGTTGCCTTCCAAAGAGTGCTGATCTTGGTAGCTTTTGTACCAGTCCCTCCATTGTTGCAGTATGGGATTTTAGCTATCATGTGAGAATAAGTAAGGTATCATATTAGAAGTTGAACTTTTCTTACACTGAAAATGTATTTGCAATAGATACTTACCTCCTTTCACACTTCTGGTGCATGTATTATGCCTACTATTGAAGTGATGTCAGTGCTCTGCAGTATAGATGGTATTAGCTGTACTAGGAATGTGTGTCACTCCTATTGGTGGATTATTTTTGCTAGCTCACTTGCATGCTACAGTGCAGCTATACCATGGGAAATTATGTGAGGGTAGGTGAGAGAATCAAGGCTTGTGACAAGTAACAATTGTGAATAAAGAGGGCAGCACTAGTTGAGAAAAGGTATTATGTGACAGGAGGTAAATAACTATCAGAAATACATTTTCTGTGTAGGAAAATGTTAACATAAGGGGACACAAATATAAATTTTGGGCAGGGAAGAATTCATCTTCAGTCAAGACATCTTTTTTTTTTGTAACAGGGAGGTTAGCCTTTGGAATGCACTGCCTTTGGATGTGGAGGGTGCAGTTAAATTAAGGGAGTTTAATGGAAAGCTTGATAAATATCTGAATGATAAGGGTTGGTTTTAAGGGTTTTTGTTTGGGGAAGGTGGTCTAATTTACTTTAGTGAATAGGATGGCCTAGATGGGCCAATTGGTTCTGTGTTGTCCTTTAATATTATGTTATTATCCAACTTCTTATGAAACCTACAAAAATAACTAATTGTTGTATAAGTCCAATTTATTAAAATGTGAATTGAAATTCTTTTTGAAACAACTTAAATTTGATAATTTCCTACCCTTGAGTTCAAAAATAATTTAATTTACAATTCAATATATCAAACTTATAGTTATTTTCTGAGTTTCATGAAATGTTGTTAATTTAAAGAAATTCTAACAAAAATAGTTTCCCTTTTATTTTATTAATAATACTATTAAAAATTATTTAGAAAATTAAAAAAGCTGTACAACTAAACATATAATTTATTGTGTGAGTATATTACAGTCAGTTAAGCATTTTCACTTATCTATTGGCCTGTAGTTACTTTCTAAATGTGTGCTAGATAATTTATTGTGTTTTGCCATATACAAAGAAACATGCTTTAAAATTAAGTCAAAATATCAAACTGTTTGGAATTGTTAGATTTATCCTCAAAGTCAACTTAGATTTTTAAGGAAATACTTTGTTTAAATAATTATTTTAATTAAAAGACAATGTTCCTATAATGCAGCACTGTTATATAATCTATAGATTTATGTTTCAGGTGTACCATGGTTATGTGGGCTCTACAGTACATTGTTTGAGTTCAAAGATTAAAGAGCATGTGTAAATTACTCCATATAATCAATCAGCTATTCTTTGATATATTTTACAAGGCTTTGATTTTTTTCCTACTACCCAAGGTTTCAGTATTCTGAAAAGCTATACAAATTCTAAGAACCTAAGAAATGTGAATTCATAAGCTGTGTTCAGAGTACAATATCACTAATTATATTACATACATGATTATATCAATGCACACTTATTACATACAAATAACATTGCACACTTATTAAGTACAAATAACTTACATTAATAATAACATACAAGTTTTCTCTGTACATTTGGTACATATGTTTTGCGTAAGTTTAAGCTAGAGTGTATGATGCAACTTAGTAACCATGTGATATTGGACATAAAGGTGTTTATTTTTTATTGGTGTATGATGTACAGTTTGTTAGTTATTGTAAAAATTTGACACCATAGTATGCTGAGCTGCAGTATACAAGTTTTCATTAGTATTTTCTTATTAGTACAGCTTCTACAGGTGTTACCATTGTAGGTTTAAATCTACCAGTGCCTGAGCTTAAGGTGTAAAACGAGTTAACTTACGTACAGTACGTGTATCCAGTATAATGATTGTCTTCCTTACTCTTTAACATGTGAATATCACTTGTCCATTGTTCATGGATTTTCATTTGTAAGTTGTCTTTGTGTGTTAGTAAACAGTTCTTTGGAATAAATTATGTATTTATTGAGCTATTTGAGGCTATTGTGGATGATCTAGTCATGTTACAGAACAAGATCATAAACTTTAAAAATAATTTAGTAAAATATAATATTCACCAATAGTAAATCTTGCCTCATTAATCAGTTATATATTTTCAAGGACATTACTGGAAAAAGGAAATGCAGTGGACTTAATGCACTCAAATTTTCAAAAAACATTTGATGAGTTGCTGTGTAGAAGATTAGCTATGAAAATCACATTGATAGGTGTTTAGGAGAGACTGACTAGTTAATTGAATTGTAGGGTAATTGGATGGGATAAAGCAAAAAGTTATTAATGGAGTTCAGTTCAACTGGATCCTAGTTAGTAATGGAGTACCTCAAAGATACAAAGCTTGGATCTTTACTTTTTCTTAATTTTGTTAATGATATTGATAAGAGGCATAATTAGTAAGTTAGTAAAGTTTGCTGATGACATTAAACTCTTGGGTATTTCCAGCTGTACTGAGGATGTTGAGGTATTACAGGACTTAGATTAGTTGGCAAGTTGGAAAAATATTTGGCAAATGACCTTTAATTACAGTAAGTGGAAGGTGATGCATTTGGATTAACATAATTTGGATTACTTGTATAATATAGATGGGAATTCACTCAATAACACATATGTAAAAAAGGATCCTGCATAAGACAATCAAGCCATTGAAGCAGTGCTCTGTTTGCTAGTACTAAAGTTAACAGAATTTTAAGGCATATTTATGGACATATTGATTACAAGACAAAACAGATAATTATCTATTTTAATCACTAGTTAGGCGTCACTCACAATACTGTTTAGTTTTAGTCTCATTATCTTTCTGAGGGCTACTACTTCCAGGGATGGAAGAAATTATCATAGAGAGATAAGTTACAATTGTTTAACTTATTTACTCTTGAGAAAATAATAATAAGAGATGATCTTATTGAAGTTTACAAGACTGTTCAGGGAATTTGATAGGATAAATGTCTATGGATTCTTCGTGTTATTTTCTGAGGATTATAGGATGGGAGGATACCAGCTTAAGATTTTTGAAAAGACAGGCTAGGCTTTAGTTAAGAAAGTTTTATTTTTATAACATGGTAATTGATTTATGGAAGAACATGAACCATTGTCACGGTCAGCACCTTGCAAAAGAGGGGAATCAGTGATTTCTTGAAAAGTAAGTGGTGTGTTTATCCTTTTTTACTTTTTTTAAGGGTGGATGTGCAAGGACAGTCTTGAAGGTTATGTTAACATATGAAATGGTTAGAGTACTAATAGTATTTCCATCTTATGTAACGCTACACAGACATGACAACCTTTTTCGAGAACCTATCTTTGATTAAAATAACTTGAAACACCTATTTAGGGATGAAAATTGTTAAATACACATATATTAAATGGTTTTTGCAGTTATACACAATTTTTGTGATAGATGGAGTGTGGAAAAACAAAGCATTACTAAACACATTTGAGATTACAAATCTCTAGTTATGTATGTTTTATAAGTACTAGAAATATTCTAGCCAAAGTTTATTTAGACACACAGTGATGTTAATAAAAAGGAATTTGGTGTATGATTGGTGAACAAAGTTCAAAGCCTAAGTGTTTAATTTTGATGAAAAGTGCAAACAGAATGCTGGCATTTGGTTATAGAAATTTCAAATTCTGACACAGTACGTTACCTCTTCTCACAGATATAGCTATTCTTGTTCTTTGCTGCTCTCTATATGAAAATATTTTTTTTTGCATGCCACAAGCCTTAAACTCTCATGCACCCCATGACCAATTAGGGTTAACTGTATCTTGCATGTTATCATCATGCGACAACCCTTTATCAATAGGTGTGCACCACAGCCTCCTGACTGTCCCATGTCCAATTTTCCTGCCTTCTTCATTCCACTTATCTTTCATGACTTATAGATGGCTCTTTTTCTCCATCAGTTTATTTTTGGAGATATTCCTGAGTTTTTGGAATTATGTATGGAATCTATGAGGCAACATTCAACCCTTTCTTCATTGGTTGCTTGTTTGTCTCATTCTGATCCATTCCCTTTCCCATAACCATTTTTCTTCCTATACACTCCCATCCTTTACCAGTTCCACTAGAGGTTTAACACTTTGCCATGTTTTTCAACATCAGATTCTTCATCGCCAACAGTTATGATGACTATCAGGTGGTTTGTGGACCAGTGGGAGCACATTTGGCCAAATTTGTACCCCTGGGGCAGGAATTCACTACCAGCCCTTGGGTGATCCAAGTTTTGTCAGAAGGACTTTTCATTCATTTCCTTTCCCTGCCCTCATGTCTCCTGTACTGATATTCTTCCCATTACCTCGAAATCCTGCTACCAATCAGTGTCTATTTGAGGCTATGCAGACTTTTCTATCACAGAGAACTATCTAGCCTGTCAGCCAGCCTTTTCCAGGTTTTTACTCCAGGCTTTTTGTCATTCCCAAGAAAACTGGAGACTAGTGTCCTGTGATCGATCTGTCCTGCCTCAACCAATTTTTGAAACTTCCCTTGCTTTATCATGGAGTCCTTTTTCACACTGAAGTGGGCTTTTCTCCAGGACTGTGGATGACCAAGGTAAATGTCTTGAATGCTTATCTCCATAAGTCTTGATGCTGTCTTCAGTTTATCCACTATGGGGTTGTGTATGAGTTTCTTGCCTTACCTTTTGAACTTATTTTGGCACTGTATGTCATTTGTTGGGTAGTCAAAGCCTTTGCCTGACTTCTGCATACTCGAAAGTTGTGTTTCCATCACTGCATGGACAACTGGCTCCTGTTAGCTCATTCTGAACTTGAGTCTTCCCAACACACACACATCTGCTAGTGACAGAAGCAGCTCATGTTGGTTGGATTCTCAGGTTGGAGAAGCCTTTCCTTTTGCCTACCCAATATCTTATCCACTTGGGTGGATTTTTAAACTCCCAACTCAGTCAGGCCCAACCTTTTCCACTTTGTCTCCATTTAATGGAGGTTTTATTTCACCATGCCCTTGCTTCTTCCTCTCTTTCTACATGCAAGGTTATGTTGCTTTCAGAGACTTTGGCTTCTATGGAAACCCATATCCTTTTGGGTCAAGCACATATGTGTTCTCTTCAGTGGACTCTGTATGACCAATGGAATCTTGCTCCAGATCCCTTAGACTCCCTAATTACTTTTTCTCTTTCCCTTATACATGATCTGCATTGGTGGTTGAACAAGGATGACACAAGAAAGGGAGTACTGCTTCCTCCACCATGTCAGGATTTGCAGCTGTTTACAGATGCTTTTCTCCATGGTTGGGGGCATGGGTCAATCAACAGGAGGCTTCTGGACAATGGTCTCTGATAGAAAAGTCTTCTGGCAATACGACATGCTTTGGATAATTGTCTTCCTATTGTACAAAACTGACTCATTATAATCCATTCAGACAATTCTATGGTTATGATTTATATCAATCACCAAGGGTGGCACCCATTCCTGTTCCCTTTGTGGTCAAATGTTAGAACTCCTTTATTGGGCCCACACACTGCACATTCGTTTACTTGCATTTCATGTTCCAGGTGCTTTCAACCTCATGGTGAATTGCCTTTCCAGACCCAACAAGGTTTATCCCATGAAGTGGTTTCATGACCTTTGGATTGTCAGGTGGCTATGCAATTGGTGGGGTACTCCTCATCTGGATGCTTTTGACACTTTTGTCAATACCAAGTTACTTTTTTTATGGTCTCCAGTTTCTCATCCTCAGACCCTGGCTGTATATGCTTTGAGTCAGAACTGGACCAACTGGTACTTTTATGTTTACCCTCACATGTGACTCCTTCCCAGGCTATTTCAGTCATTCATGCCTCTCTGTATCAGGTCCTACTGGTTGCTCCTTACTGGCTGTTGCAACCTTGGCTACACCTCTGTTGTCTCCTCCTCTCACTCCATCTATACTCCGTCAATCTCAGTCATTGGTCCTTCATCCTACCTATCACACCCTCCAACTTCACGCCTGGCATTTATCAGATCTCTGGCAAGGTGTTTAGGATTGTCTAAGCATGTCACCTCCCTTTTAGCTCAGATTGTTTGCCCTTCCTCTCTTGTTTTTTATCAAAGTAAATGGAACATCTTCTGCCATTGGTCTTTGAGTTGGTTTTTTTTCCCTTCTCAGCCCATGGTTCCTAATATTATGGATCTCCTCAATTGGCTTTTTGGTCATGGGGTATAGTTGATCTGATATCTTTGCCATTGACATTTCACATACTTTGTTCCATTTCACATAAGTTCTCCTTTATCCAGCTCAATCTTTCCTACCCAAAATTTCAGTGGCTTGTGAGGAACATTCTTCCTTTTCAATGATTTCACTTCCAACCATTTTACATGTTTATTCTCAGTCTGATCTGGAGAGACTTTTTTTTCTCCCATACATGCTCTTCATTGCTACATTGCCAACATGGCCTCCTTCCTTAGTTCCTATTTCTGCCTTTTCATTTCCTGGCAACAGTCCTCTGTATGTGACCTTTCTCTTTCTACCCTTACAAGTTGGGTTTGACAACTGATTCATTTGGCATATTCCTCCTTGTCTCCTTCTTCCCAAAATCTGTTCCAGGTCTAGTCATATCAGATCAGGTACCTTACCTTTTTCCTGGCATCTCACCTGTGTTGTACATTTGGGGAAATTTTTCAGTCAGGCATGTGGACTACACCACATATGTTCATCTCCAACTTCCCGTCGGCTGTCACCTGTCACCATCCTTCAAACTTAGGTGTGGCTGTAACTTCGTAAGTTATCCTTTCTGTATATTTTTCTTTCATACAGTGGCATGTCTCATTTAGATTTAGGATCCTCCTCAGTGGCGAGCATTGCCTGTCCAGATATGCTATCTATTTCTCACACCAATACAGTACAGCCAATATGTAAACCCATAGCCAATAATGCACATTGCTGAGATGGGGTGTTCCACAGGATTGCTAGTAGGTTTTCCTCATGATATATTTGCTTCATAAACGAACTGTACTAACCCATGGACTTAGATGGGTAAAGCTGAAGGGAATAGCTGCCCATCCTTGCCATCTCTTCAATTGAATAAATCAAGGGCACTCTGCTTTTCAAAATAAGGTTTTTATGGTCACCTGTTGTCTTTGGTGTTGGCATTCCTCCAAACTTTCCACTGCATTTTGTTCCACCCTTGTTCTTCTAATCAAGTATGGGGTTCCTTGTCACTTTCCAGTTCTGAAACATTGGGGTGGAGGACCATGAAGGAGTCCTCTTGAATGTGATCTCTTCCTTTCAGTAGAGAGTAGGGTGGTTGTGTTCAGTTGGTGTTGATGCCATTTGATCTTCCAATCATGTGCTCCACCTCTGTGTGGTGGGTCCTTGAGGTTGATGTTGCACTCAGCTTCTTTGTAGGTCTATCCTGAGGGTGAGGTTGTATTTCCTTTCTAGAGGCAATCCACTTCTGTGCAGTGGGACCCAGAGGTTGGCATTACACTCCAACTTCTGTGTGGTCCTATCTAGGGGATGATGATGTGCATATTTCACAAAAAGACATTCCGCTTCTGTGCAGTGGGTCCTGGAGGTTTTTGTTACACCCAGCTTCTGTATGGTTCTACCTGGAGGGTGAGATTATACATCTTTTACAGTAGTGATCCATTTCTGTACAATGGGACCCAGAGATTGATGTTGCACTCCAGCTTTTGTGCAGTCCTATCTAGAGGATGATGTAGATTTCGAGTAACTCTGTCACATTGCAGTTCACCCCTCCGATTGGGGATCTTTGTCCTACCATTACCTGGATGTCGGTTCCCAGTGAGTGGTTTTGCATTAGAGTTGGACAAATCAACATAAATCCTCACACATATTGGTTGTGTTTTCCTCATCATAACTCAGTTTAGTACTTTTGCCTCATCATCTCCACCTCTGTGCAGTGGATCATCGAGGTTGATTGTGCCTGCACATGCACTCTAGTTTCTGTGCAGTACTATCTTGAGGATCATACTGTTTGGGGGAAGGTTCTCTCCTTCGTACTCCACCTCAGAAAGTTTTCACTACCTGAGGCAGATGTTGGCAATGGGGTCACTCTCATTGAGTTGGTGTGGACCTTGGGTTGGAAGTTGTGTTCCTGATGCTGCTTGGTTTTGGACTGGAGTTGACTAGCCACATATGACCCATTGCACCCTGACCACTCTACACCTTGGGGCATCCATTTAGCTTTCCCCACATTCCTGTTTGTAGATGGTTCTTCTACAGTATTTCTTCACTGAGATTGAGATTCTGGTATATTGTGGTTCGGGTTCAAATCCACCCAGTTTTTCTCTCTTTTTTGGTTTTGCTCCTTCTACTTTTTGCCAGTGTATGTGACGTATATTTCCACACTGGGTGCAAAAGTGGTGTGGTCTCCAATGTGTGTTCCTCTCCTAACTGGGATTAGACTTCATGGGTGTTTTTCGATGCTTTTGAAGGATACTTCTTTTTATCCTTCGCACCAGTCCCTTTTGTCAATTTAATGTTGGATTCTAGTTATACATAGGAGGAGAGGTAAAGTACCATGATGGAAGTTATTATTTTCCTATACTGAACATATATTTCCAATAGGTACTTACCTCCCTTCCTCCCCACTAAAAACTGGTGCTTCCTTTTCTGGCTAATTTTGAAGTGATAGTTTGGTAGAATCAAATAAAGGGAATAACATGCATCAGGAGGGTGTGTCGCACGCTTGTTGGTTGTCACATGATGATTTACCTGTGAAATGCAGTGAACCACATTGGTATGTGGGAATTCTCAATGCTTGTGTCATTCGAAAAAATATTTGCATATAGAGGACAGCACTGAACGAGAATAGCTATACATGTGAGAGGAGGTAAGTACCTATCAGAAATATATTTTCAGTATAGGAAAATAATAACTTTAGGCTAAAGAATAATATTGTAGCTTTCTATAAGACTATGCTGAGGTCTTGTTTTGAGCACATGTACTGTGTGCAGTTTTGATTCCCTAACTATAGGAAGGATATCAACATGCTGGAGAGGGTTCAGAAAAGAATTACTGCAATGATATTTGCCTGAGTTAAAGTAGTTAAGACTTAAAAATTCACATCTGTTCTCTATAAATTTCTTTTGGTAGTGGTGGTGTTGAAAATTGTTTGGGACTTTGATAATTTGCTGTGGTCTATTTTAGTGGATAAAATGAAATATTTGGAAATTCGTATCTATATATTATGAGTAGTAATTATATGGTCTGGAACCCTAGACTCAGTCTTACATTGTTCTTTAGCAAAGAAATGTTTCAGTTATAGAGTAGTGGAATAATAAATTATAGTACACCAAAGGGCTTTTTTGTTACATATTTCCTACAAACAGAAAACTAATCAATAAATCCTGTCTTTATACCTCAAAATGTTCACTAATTTCTTTCATAAACTACTGTAAAGTTGGAACTCCTACCACTCTGGATGGTAATTTGTTCCACAGATTTGCCACACCAATGAAGAAATAAATTGTACTGTTAGTTGGAATTCTTTCAGATATTCATTGGTTAAGTACATTTATGAAATGGACTATATTTACTGTACTTTTCATCTTGCTGCTCTAACTGGTTGTTTTGATAAGTGGAGGGATAATTGGCTGATATTGCTGAGAAAGCAAGTTTTCCTTAATGCAGATTGATCTGGATAGTCTTAGTGAGTGGGAAGGAACTATAAGTTCTAGTTACAATAATGAAAAGTGTAGAGTGTTGCACATGGAGCATTGATTTTATGAATGAACTTAGTTTTCTTGTTAGAGAAACTTAAGTTTTCTGAAGTAAGAGAATGAAAAGCAAGGTGAGAGAAGGAAATCCAACTCTTTGAAGTCACAATCTCTCATCTGTGAAAAAAGAATCCAACTTTGATACAACTTTTCATATTCCTATATCCAACAAAATTTAAAATAGTTCAAATCAGTTCTTTTTCAACCATAATTTTAAGAAAGATATTTATGCATAAGAAAAGGCATGTATGAAAAGTTATTAGAATGATAGTCTTTTAAAGAAGTTAGTGCTATGAAGAAAGGCATGTTAACTTGTTTTTACTGGAGCATAGAAAACTGCATAAGTGATTTGTGTTTAAAAAACAGGAGTTTAAATGACTAGGTATGTTATAATTTTAGAATAAAGAAGCTGAAAGTACAGATTTGGCTAATAGTATAAGTTTAGGAAGTTCAAATCTGGATGGTTTTTTGTTAAATTACCATTATGTTAGAGCTATTACTGTATGAAGTGATTTGTCTAATGGCATATATGTGTGTGTTGTTAATTTGAATTTATCTTATCTTTAAGTGGTTTAGTATTAGGTCGTCAAGAGAGTAATGTCGCATTTTGGAATGCTTTCATTATCCCCCCCCAAAAATGTATTTCGGGTATAATAGTTAAATGAACCACCTAAACATTACATTAGTGTAGCCTATATAATGTGTAAAGTTTAGTATACTCTAATCCTTTATAGTGATGCAACACAATGAGATGCACATTTGGCATGTACTGCTGTTTGAATACAAGAAGGGAAACAATGCCTGTATAGCCACAAAGAATATCAAAGAAGTTTATGGAAATGTTTTGAACTTTTTGTAAGTGCCAACGATGGTTCAGCAAATTTTGTACAGGTGACTTTAGCCTTAAAAACTGTGATGACAGGGGACGACATGTTGGAATTGATATTGATGCTCTGAAGATGCTTGTTGTGTTCTAACCCAAGGTCAAC
>NW_013666739.1:45218-58215 GCF_000517525.1 Limulus polyphemus
ATTTCTTTAATCAGGGCATTAACAACCTGATTGTAAGATGGAAAAGCATGATCGATAAGAATGGAGACTATTTTTTTAAATAAATGTTTTGTTTTAATATAAATGTTATTCAGGTATTTTCATCTACTGTGATGTTTGAATTATTGATTTTTCTGTTTGTTCAGGAAGTAATGTGGTCTTGATGAGCTGAAACGCTTTCTGTAATTTTGTTTGTCTTTATTTGTTAACAAAAAATTAGTAAATGAGAGCCCATTCTCCAAGACTGTTGCTGCTAATTCTGACTTAACTTGAAATGTTAAACACAAATATATATTGAATGTCTGTTTCTGTGTTACCCCACATAATTAACACTACTTATTCATTATGTGTTTAAAAGTAAGCCAAACCTTTATATCACAAGTATAATTACTTTTTAAGCTTTTAAGATTTTGGTTTTTCTGTTGATATATTCTTAAATATTTTGTATTCTTAAATGAGTGTTAATCTTTGTTTAATAACTTTGTACACATTTCTGTATTTTTTTAGATGCATGCTTATACACCTATAGAAATGTATTTTGCTTATATCTGAGATCCTTTATACATAGTCAGGGAGAAGTAAACTATGTAAAGTTCTGTATTTTCAGTGCATGAGAATGACATTTATTTTTATTACTGTGATGTTTGATGTATTTTGTTTTCATTGCATTTGTAAAAAAATGTGCATATGAGTTATGCCTAATATTAGTATTATCTTTCAAAATCTGTCATTAAACTGTAGGTATCAGTTAAAGCATTTCAATATATATTTTTTCCTTTTTCAAGGAGAAGCAATGTATTATCCACGATCAGAATACAAATCTACAAGACATTATCAAGGACAAGTGAAAGCAGTTATCTTTGATTGGGCAGGTATGATTGTTTAAGCAGTCTTGTAATACTGGTATGATACTGCAGAGGTTATAATATTGAAATGAATGGATGAATGATAGTGACATCGTGCTTAATTTGTACTTGCAAATCCAGCAGAAAAAAATGGGGTTGTTCATTTAAACAAAATTTCTGTTGCTCTGTTTATTGCCATTTTTGATGTTCGGAAGTTCTACTTTTTTTTTTTTTACAATTTACTTAAACATATTTGATTAAAATTAAACATGATTTAACAATGTAAGCTTTTTGAAGTAAAGTTAAATATTATCTTTTAACTTGACTAAAATGTTACAGTTTAAATTGTGAGAAAACAGTGAAATTGCTTTGTACTCATACTTAATTGCTTAGCAAATAATACTTTGCACAAAGTATTTAATAAAAGTTGCTCTGTCTTTCATTCTGGATGACGAATTTTAACAACATATTTTAGTAATTTCCAGTGGATGAATTCAGTGCATAAACTTACCTGTTCTTGGTGCACCTGTTTAGAGTGACTTACATGCACTCACTGATTCCAGCATGCAAAATAATTCCTTTCCAGTTACATTGAGGATAGCTTTCTTTTGGTAATTCAGATAAACCAATTTAACTAAAATTCAGCATACATTTTTGTATATTAACCAAACCTATTTGTTATTAATGGATTGAAAGAATAAATTTCAAAACAGTACTACCTCCTCTCAGTCAAAGCTATCTTGACCTTGATTTGCCCTCTAAGCATTGCTAAAATTTTCAAAATCCCACTGCTTTTATACCCCTTCACTTTTGCACCATCGCAGTAACATGCTGATCATGTGACTCCTCCACTGATCATACTGTACCACATATACTAGTGCAGCACAACTTTCACTTTCTTGATTGGCATTCTAGTGTATACATGTGTGTTTTAACATGTTCCCCACGTGACTACAATATTTTAATAGTACTTGATTACAAATTTTTATCAATTTCAACTTCAAGTTTTGACTTCTTGAGTTATTTTATTTCCATTGTTTCTACTCGTTTATTTTCACAATGTTTCTGTTTTTGAATTCTACTTTTATCATATGAATTTCAGACTTAATATGGTAGAAGATGAAATTCTTGCCATATGTAGAACACTAGTCTCCAGGTCTCAGGGTCGATGGTGTCTGTTGGGGAAGCACAGGTTTTAGTTTCCAGGGAGTTTGTGTATTATGTTTGGCCGATAATTTTTTCTTTCACATTACGATTTTTGTGAAGAGGTATATAACTACTGTGTGGAAATTGTCTTTGTACAGCACTTTTCACCTGTTACTGCGCTTCCATGTAATCTGCTGGGTTAGGTATTACTGTTTCCCAGGAGATCTGTGTTAAGTTTTTCAGTGTGCATTTCTCACTCCCCATAGGTATACCCATGTTCAGTGACTTTACATGAGCTTGTGTGGATGGACCTAATTTCCACACTCAATAATTTAGGTCATTCATATCTTCTATGCTTAGTGTAGGGTAATTAAGATTTTTATGCTTCTTTTACCATCTAGATTATTTTAGTTTAAACTTGCATTTGTAGTTTGATCATTCCTTTGTTTTTGTTTGCATTTTTACTTCTTTTCACTGTTTATGTTATTTTGTTTGTAAGTTCCTTTTTCTTTACTACTAGTCACATGTAATTAGGGATTAGTTTTTAGTTAAACTTTGTTAGTGTTCACTGGTTGCTTTTTATTCTCACGGTCTTTAGGATCAGTTTTATTTTTAGCATATGAATTGAGAAGTCTTGGAGTGAGAGAAGAAGAGAAGATGAATGAAAAAAATAAAGAATTGAAATTTTTATGCTGTAATTGTTTGATTTGGACATTCAGATTATTTATTTCATATCTTAAGATATTCTGTGACTTCTGATTAATAAACAAAAAATATTTTCAAAGGTCTTATCATGATGTGCATATATATAAAATTATATTTTTTAATGAACTTTCAGGAACTGTTGTGGATTGTGGTGTTTTAGCTCCTGCACTTACTTTCTGTGAGCTTTTCAAGAATGAAGGTGTTTGTATCACAGAGGAGGAGGCCAGAGGACCAATGGGAGCTCACAAGCGTGTAAGTAACAAAGATTTTATTATGTGTATTACATCTATTGGAAGTAAGTGATTTTATATGTTATTACTCTCACCCCTGGAGGAGTGGGCAAGGGTATTGTATTTGGTTCCATGAGTGTGTGTGTATGTCTGTCTCTGTTTTCCTGTTGGCACTTCTTGCATGCACATGTTCTTTTCTTAATATGTATCATGAGGATTCTCATTTTTGTGTTTTACTCTTTGGACACCATTTTTTGTTTTTCCATACTGAATTTGATTCTTTTTAACACATTGCGGACAGGTTACGAGTTTACTTGTGTTTTGTGCAGAGCGTCTTTGTGTGCCATTTATTAAAATATTGAGTTTGAAAGGAGTCGGACGCGTTTTATTTTGTTCATAAATCAACCATATGTTTTATTATTTATTTTAAACTTACAGAGTATGTACATGAAAACACCTAGTCGATGTTTAAAGTGTGGTATCTTGTAAAACATTTTCCTATATGGAGTGGAACCACACAAAACTTGTACATGTATTGCGTTTCACTTCTTTTCCCATGGGCAGTACAAACTCTGCAGGCTCTGGTAGGAAATTTCTTTTTTCCTGTAGAGCAAATGAACACAGGAATATGCTGCTTCATGTCACCAGACAGTCTTCATTGGGATCCTTATGTGGGGCTCTCCTTGTATCTTCAGATGATGGACTGGGTTCATTTATTTTTTCTGTTGATTCAGGGCTTTGTAGATTATATATGAATTGAAAAGGCCACAATTTATTAGATAAAGTACTACTTTTTTTGTCCATTTCACTGTTTTCTGAGAATGATGAAGTATGAGAGGCACTGATTTGCATAATCAACACCTTTCATGTGGATATTGTATTAGAGAACACACACGGGTTTTTTATTTCTTCTCCAGTTCACGACAGCAATACTTTCGGGTTTGGATGGAGTTACAATGACCCCTGGATTTCCTTGAAACATTTCCAAGTTCGATGAAATATCTATTTCTGACCAATTATCATTATCACAACGGGAAAAGAAATCACTAACAGGAACATTTGTAGAATCATTATCATTTTCTGATTAAAAATCAGTTGAGAGCACAACAACTTTATGTATCTTTGTAGGTCTAACAACATCACTGTAGTTAGTCACTGTCAGGATGATCCATAAACACATCCACATCAGAATCTTCACTTGGAAGATCTGACAAATTATCATCAAATAGTTCAGTAATTATCTCATCTTCACTCAACACATTGTTTTCAATGAGAAGCCATTTATAAGAATATGGATACTGTAAGCAGAAATCAGAAAAGTAATGACCATTCAGAACGAAATAAAATGCATCTGACAGCTTTTTAACACAACGTTTTAATAAATGGCACACAAAGACACACTGCACGAAACACGAGTAATTTCGTGACTCATACGCAATGTGTTAAGAAAAAGTGGGTCCCTGCTTCAGACATCAGTAGTGTCCTTGGGAAGTTTGCACCTGGAGCATCTACACTGTCATGACAAAAGTTAATGGAACCCCATTTTTTGCATGCCTAACCTTAAGGTAGAGGTTGGAAGTTCTACTCTTCTCCAATTCTCCATTGTATCTTGATCTAAATTTTCAATTGATTTATTCTCAAGGCCATTGCTTAAGATATGAGTTGACGTGTCTCCTTGACACCCTCCCACTTGGGATTCCTTATTACAATTGGATCTCAGCCATAGTTATTTAGATGGAGCACAAATTTCCATTTCAAGATATTTATTGTGGATTACAGGGTTGAGTATGATATATTAAAAGTCACATGAAAACTACAACTTAAATAAATTCACAATGAAAATGCATGTATCAGAACTACACTTTGACATTGTTAGTCATTTTATAGTTAATGTGAGTCTACCAAAAATTTGATTGTTTTTGAAAAGTGTATATAATAGTCATTCAGAAGCAAAATATTCATTTACTGATATTATAAAAGATGTTTTCAGATTAGGGATTTAGAATATTTTAGATGGAGATATATCCCTTGTACTTAATGACACTGAAAAATAAAGGGATTTGGATCAACTTGGAGCACCAAGACCATCCAGAAAGAGACCTGCAATGTCTTACTTTAAGCATGGTAAACAATGTGCAGTATTTTCAAACAGATGAGAATCCACAGCATAAAAGCCAGTGCCCAAAGCTATATGTGTTCAAGGCAACAGTATGCAATGTAGGTAGTCAAGTAGGATCTCTGTCTGGAAATGAGCCAACATGGTATGGATTCACCAATATAAGCCTTCCAGTTATACCTCTTCAACTGTTGTGTACCTCAAACAGCTGAAGAATGAAATAGATGTTCAAATTATTCCATACAAAGACATCTAACTCAAGTCATCGGATGTAGTGGCTATTGATTTCTGTGCAATCATACTGTTGAAAGGGTGCTGGGAAACAGTTTTCCTTGTATATTACATAGACTAGGAAAAGCATATAGGGAGAAGTAGCATGTTTTGGACATGGCAGCCTTATAATAGAGCTTTTTGCAATAGAAACTATGCTGCGAGGTTACTGTCAAGATATGTGTTATCAGATAGAGCAGTACTGGACATGGCAACATGGACACTAATGACATTGGGAGGCTCCAAATTCATTGTAATATAATGTACTTGACCCTCTGTATACCTTTTTATGTGAATGTATGTGTGAATTTGGTTCTCCTCACAAATTTGAGGGGTTTGAGTGATTGATATTAAGGGTGTCCTTTCTTGTTGGCTCTGTTGACTACCAGGAGTTTTGTTTTTGTATAGCCAACAGTGAGTCTTCCATATCTATGAAGTTATTGGCTTACTAGTGTCAGGTCAGCAGTGATGCCCTAGCTATCTGGATCTAGGAGTACCAGATCCTTGCCATCCTATTTTGTATGTACTACACAACAATGTATTTTTCAGGAGTGAAAAATGCTTCTGCTTCTTCTTGTTCCATCTCTTCTTTCAATGAGGGGATTCTAGCTCAAGGCTCTAGTGGAAGTGTAATATCATATCTGAAATTAACATTTTAGGATTAAAAATGAAATTCAAGGGTATACTTATCTCTACTACAAGTGATTCTTCCCAACTTCCCATACTGGTGGGTATAAAAAATGTGTCTGTATATGATATGTTACAATTAAGGGTTGGTGGAGAAAGTAACACTTAACCCTCTTGCTATGGGCATGATTATGTGCACATATCATAAGCATGTCACGAGGTTTTACTGAGTTACATTCAAAATTGAATTAGAGTATTTTATCATCATGACATACAAATAAACATGACATCACAATGCTGCTAATAATCCAAATTTTAATACTATATATGTTTTAAGTTCCTAGTTTTATAAAGCAATTATTAAACAAAACTCTCAATTTCTCTTAATATGATAATTGTGACATTTGCTCTATAGGTAATCTCCTCTTCTCTAATTTATTTATCACCCCTCCAAGAAATACAAATTTTAAAATAAATTACTTATTATAATGTTGTCATCACTCCTGCAAAGCATATTTTTACAACCTTCAATATTATTTGGTTACAGAGCCATAAATTAGAAAATCAGACCCATCTTGCCACTCCCACCTGTCACATCCTCTCTTTCAGAAATTGCCAATAGTTCTCTCTGACGTTTAATGCTGTATTATTTATAAACAATAGAAAGCCAAAGTTTTAATCTATTAAATTATCTACTATATTACTTGTTGCCTTTACAGAGAATTGTCTACTTCACTTCCAGTTCAAATTTTATTCTCATGGGAAGCACATTGAGGAGCTTAGCTGAATTATTAACAGCTCTTCTCACATAGTTAGAAAGCCAGAAAAATTGTGATAGTTGTATTGTGTTTTTGTATGTTATTATTCTGTGTTCTTTGGTGCATTATTTAATTAAATAAAAAATTATTTAGTGGAATTGTACCATTAGTATAAAAAAGTAGGCTTAAGTTTAAACAGTAGTTGACAGGAATAAAAGAAGACCCAGATAAGTACTATATTTCTTGTTTTTCATGGGTATTTCTTATTTATTATTATAAAAGTAACTAAAATGTAAAAATTAGAAACTTTTTAGGTTAGATGAGGTTAGATTAGGTAAATAATAATAATATTTTTTCACGAGGTACGCTTGTGAGCAACTTTTGAGTAGCCTGTGCATTATGTAATTAGTAAGGGTAACATGAGCTACATGTTCACCAAGAGATTTATATGGTGGGAATATTAGTTAGACATGGTTTAAAGGGCAATAAAACAATAAAATTTATGTATAAGCAGATGCATACTGTTATGAGATTTAAGTTATTTAACATTAACAAATATAATTTCATGTTGCAATTTGAAGTCATTTTGAAAGAAAAGGGTAATTTAGATTTATTTTGAATTTTTTTTATGGTGGTTTTGAGGTCAATCAAATTGAGTTAGAGAAAATTACAGATAAGATATAACGTTTTTGAACAAAATATATTTTATATTTATTTAGGAGGTTTTAAAGATTACACAAATGAAATTTGAAAATTTTCAGATGAATAAAAGTATTTTTAATCTTAACATGAAAATGTACTTGGGCTAGCTAACAAAATGACCTGATATATTTATGGATCAATCTTTAGTACAAATACTTAATTAGAATATCTGATTTTTTCATAGCTTAAAGTTATAATACAAGTAAGTATTTCTTTGAATTTAATTTTAGTTTTTAATCTTGGTTCATGAAGGTTGAAGATTATTGTACTTCTGAAACAATCTACTTACCTTTCTGCACACAGTAGCTATTTCTCACATGCCTGCTGTTGAGATTTTGTTCACACCACTAGCCTTAAACTATCTCCAACCTAAATCATGTGCTTTGATGTGAACTTTGCTAATACATGATGTAATAATCATGCAGCAATAGCCTTCCACAAATAGGAGGGTGACACATCCTTCTTGTGTAATAGATCTCCATAAGTATTTGCACTTGAAATTAACTTCATTTTTAAACTCAGAGTTGCAATTAACAAATGTGTTTAATTTTGCTCATCAATATTGAAAGATTTTATGTAACTTTTCTGATTGATTTGATTTAGTAATCTTAATTATTGTAGTCACTGTCTTTCTGACTATTTCTTTTTTTCAGTGCATGCCTATCCATCATTTTCCACTTTTGTGAGATTTATAATTCTATCTCTTGCTTTTGTTTATTTATGAACAATGGTAAACTACAAGTTGTGTTAGGGTTACCTTTCACATTGTTTTTCAACCCTGTTAGTTCACATTTCTGTGGCTTCATTCTCTTGAAGTTCTAGCTCTGTTCATGAAGCTGAAGTTTCATCTTGAATGAGTCTAATTAATGTCCTCTACTATGGTTGTTTGAAGAACTCAAGAAATTTTAAACTGTAATGTCTTGAAACTTGTCACAACTTCTACCATGTTTATGGCTACTAGAGTTTCTTATTCTGTGGAAGATGTTGTTGCCAATTTTTATCATTTATGGATTTCGCCTTTCTTCCCACTTCCTCCTGTGTGTTCTCCATTCCTGAACCCGACCACAAGGTTGACATTTTCTCCAGCTCTTTACATTGCGTAGTTTTGCTTTGGCCTCATTGTTTGCTGGTGAGGAACACATCATTTCTCTCTTTCATTTTACTGTTTCTGTTGGTTTTGTACTATGATTTCCCTTTCTATTGCTTTCTTTGTTTCTTCACAATCTTTATTTCATGCTTTCATGCTGTAGTTTTATTCTTTTCACCTTCACCTGACTTTATTATCTGTGCTGAGATCTTCTTCTCTCTGCATTGTTCCCAGCATTCTCTATCTTATCCTTTACATTTCATTGATTCCCTTAATATGGCTTATGGTTGCTCCACTTCTGCCTTTTTGAATCTTCAGTTCCTGAAATCCCTCCTGCCTGCTTGGCCATTGACCCTCTGTCTCCAGTATCTTCTACCAGAGATCACTTCTCTCATTTTTGACTTCTCCTTGCTCTCTTCCTTAACAGTTTTCTTCTTATCTCCTAAATGAGATTCTTCACTGGAATCCAGATAGTTTTTCTTGGGTATTTCTAGTTTATCCTTCACACTTAGGACAGTGTCTTGTCATTGGCTTTCTTCATATGATTTCTGTGTTGTTGAGATCCATTCAGTTGTTATACTCTTTTCTCTGTCTTTAAACTTTCTCAATCCTCCCTATTTGCTTGTGTCTCACTCTACTCATTAACCAAGTGGTCTATGAGGTGTTCCTTTCATCTTGGAGTCTTGGGCAACAGCTACTTATCATCAATTTTTTCTAACTTCTTTACTCTCCCATCTTGCTTGTTCTTATGCATACCTTTGTGTTCTTTGGCCCATGTACCCTCATCCTCTCTCACATTTCATCTTCTCACCTCTCTACCTCCCCTCATCATCCCCTCTCCTGGAGAGTTAACCTTTGTCCGTTCCACCAGTGAATACCTCTCTTTGTATCTAGTTTGCTTGGGTCATATGGTGGCACTTTTTCTTTTCTCTTCTCACCTGTGGACTTGCTTCATGGGTGACCCTTGGGTTCTTACCTAATGCCTTTCTCTCCTCTTTTCTTCCCATTATATTTCCTCCACCTTCTTGTTGAGATGATGTCAGAACCCTTGCTTTTGAATGCCTTAGAGAGAGTCACTTGCCCCTCTCCATGTTACAGTTCCCATCCATTCATTGACTACTGGGGAGGAACATCCCCTCATTCTTCTTTTTCTCTGAACCACTTCTGATGATTTCCCAGTTTCAGATGAAGGGATTTCTTTCTTTTAATATGTTGCTTTCTCCTGATCTTTGGATGAACGCAATTCATGTCTCGGATGCTTTACTTTCTCATTCCAATAGCCCTGTCAGCATGCCATTTCCTTCAGTTTGTCCATCACGATATGGTATATCAGTTTTAAGTTCTACCCTTTGGCATAGACTTTTCTCATTATGTCTTCAGCTAAATCCTGAGAGCTTGTCACATTTACAGTCTTGGCTTTCGTTTCCATTCTTTTCTGGATATTTGGTTATTTTTCATTTCTGCATGATAGACCTCTTTTACATTCACATCTCTTTTCCTCTGAGAGGCTATTGAACTATCTCTGAGTCCTTTTCTCTTTGTACTTTGTTTAGGCTCATCCTTCTCCACTGGTCACTTCAGCTCTTTTGGTCCCTAGTCCCTTAACCAGCTGTTCTGGTTGTGAACACACTCAGTTTGTATTGGACTCTCCCCATGTGTCTTGGCAATGTTTCATGGCACTTCTTGTCAGGTTCTGTTGATAGAACTTTATTGGCTAGCTCAGTCTTGGTCATCTGTTCTCTATCAGTTGGCTTTTTAGGCATGTCTTATTTTTCCATCATTAAGGATCTTATTCTGACCTTATACATGACTCTTTTATTTTACAGTGTCTTTGTGCATAAGATGGTCCATTCCTTACTTGAAGGACAATTTCTTTTGTACTACTCATTTAATCATTTTGCTCCATATGGTCCCTGACACAAATGACATTTATATCATCACTGGTCCATCAGACACTCTGTACCTCTGGGTCATCCTTCTTTTGCCCATCATTCATATTTCTTTACCAGACTATTTGACCAGAGATTGTTGGTCTACACCATGGTGGGATATTGTATACTTTGTTAGCCACCTTTTGACTTTTTTCCCATTCTTCTACTTTGTTCTGGCCCTTCGTCTTCTGTCTCCTCATCTGGTTCATTTGCCTGATTGGACCTTCTTGTAGTTCTTTACACCCTCACCCAAACCCAGTTTGACCCCTTAGCTATTTCTATTTTTTTGTTACTTTTTCTTGAAGGCTTCTTTCTTACTTCTGGCTTGGGGTCATTGCTATTTTGATATTTATGCTTTATATGCTTCCCATACCCTATTCCACAAATGTTACTCCCTTTTGTTCCTTTACTGCTCTTTCCTTTCCTACACATGGTCAACTTGAGAAGGAGATAGGTTCTTTTCTCCTGTTTCTTTTCCATCATTTTCTGCCCACACTGATTGTTACAACCCACCCACAATGATTATTACAACCATAGTCATCTTTCAGGATGCCTGCTATCACCTGTTCTTGCTTTGTGACTTCTTCTCACCCAAGGTTCTTCCATAAACTAGTTTAACTGGTTAGATTTAGCACTTTTTCTGGATCATTTGTTCTTCTGTAGTGGATGACACTTGCAGACTCTATCTATCACATCACTTCTCTTCAGATTCATCCCTTAACTCACTTTGCTCTTTCAGTGACTATTTAATGAGATCTTACAGACAGGGAGGTTATCAACAATCAACACACTTTTTTTCATCACCTAGTAATTTCATCTCCATCTAGACTTCCTATCCTTCAAGTTGCCATTCTTCAGTCTACCCACCAAAGTTAATAGAGTAAGTACCTCATTTATTACTTTACTCACTTATAATAATAGTCTCATCTCCATTCCAGAACTCACCCAATGCCTTGTGTTGCCTCACAAGATATATTTACTTCATTAAATCTGCTTCGGGTCAGGTTTAACGGATAGTGTTAAGCCAATCTGCCCTGGTTTCTATGTGCCCATTGTTGTGATAGGGTTTTCTGAAAGACCACTGCAGTGGTGTGTGTGTGTATATATATATGTCTGGGGTAGTGCCTACCAACTTCTCTGGCTTGTGCATGTTGCTTTTCAAAATAGGTTCTGTTGTAAATGCATTTTCTCCAGTAAAAGACCTCTGCTATGGTTAGGTCAGATCGTGTCCATACACCTCTCTGATGTTTCCCAAAGGCATATATCCATTTGCTCTTTGAATGGAATATGGGAGACCCTTTCCATTCCCAGTTCCTAGCTGCTGGGGTGATTGACTTGGATAGTTCCCCACCAGTTATTTAATCCTCCGGAGAGTCCCAGTGGGTAGCACAAGACAGTTGGAAGTATGGCAGGGTTATCCTTGTCAGTGTAGTGTAGGTCACCCCATATGATATTGTATGCCTATTTCCTGGTAATTTTAACCAGCTGGATGAGGCAAAGCATTCTCCTTGGGAGGCCAGAAGGAAACTTAGTCCCCATTTCTGTATGTATGGTGAATAAATTGTGCAACAGAACACATACCAAACCATATGGTGTGATTATTGCCCTAGCCAAACTACATCTCACGTCTATACAACTCGTGTGCAAAAAGCTTAGTTGGTAATGTATTGATTCTGTTCATCCATGTGATGCATTGGCTCATTTTTGCCCTTCTTCTTTCATACTTCCATCTGGGCGAAGATGAGGTCTCCCACGAGTATTGCCCCTCTAGTAAGCCCCCACTACTAGGTGTCATGCTCTACAGGCTTCCCCCTTCTAACATCTTCTTTGAAGGAAGTTCATCTAAGTTTTCTCAGTTACACCAGCCCCTTCCCCACATCTTTACACTTTCTCCACTACCAATGCACATTATTTTTGCTTTTTCTGAGAATGAAGTTAATTTTGAGTCCAAATGCTTATGGATATCTATTGAGCATGGAAGATGTGTTACCCTCCTATTGCTGCATGATGATTACATCATGTACTAGCACAGTTCATGTCAAAACACGTGATTTATGTGGGAGTTAGTTCAAGGCAGGTGTAAAAGATATAGCTACTATGTACAGAGAGGTATCTCTTGGAAATACAATTTCAGGTAAGGAATAACTTTCAGTTTTTTCTGGTTGTGGTTCATAAGAAGGATTTAAATACATATTTCTTATTGACTCAATTTGAAATAACATTTTAAACTTTAGCCAATTACCTCTTTCGACACGGGCTCGGTCCCTGGGTCAAAGTCACGTGACCTTCTATACTCGTTTAAAGTTGACATAAATTTAATACTTATAACTCTCTCTATATTGGGTATATCTTCACGAAATTTGGCAGTCTTTCAGTTAATATTATAAGTCTTTCGCATATAAAAAGTCATATTTTTTAGTGAAGTACTTTTAATAAAATAAAATAAAGTTTTGTCCATGAATATATATTGAGTATTTGTTTTGAATAGTCCGTGTGCAAAGTAATTTTCATGTTAACCGACCTCATAACCACCCCAAAAAAAATTGAAATAAACCTAAATTA
>NW_013666739.1:58466-60349 GCF_000517525.1 Limulus polyphemus
ATTCTTCTATTTGGTTAAAACTTACATTTATAGTGACCTTAATTACAGGTGCATATTAAAAAAATTTTGGAGAATGCTTCTGTCCAACAGCGATGGATTAAAGTCCATGGGAAAGCTGCAACTGAGGAAGATATTGATAGAATGTACAAAAAGTTTTCCCCAACTGTCTTGTCCTGTCTTCACAAGTATTCTAATATTATTGATGGTAAGTCTTCCTCTTGTTCTATTTTTCATCTTAGAACTATTTTCTCAGATTTTAAGTTCTGAAACCTCTGTGATTCATCCCATTAAATTAAGTTTATTAGTGTTTGTCAACCTTTTGTTTCATTTTAATAATTAACACTTTTTCATCTACCTGCAATATTCCTGCAAATATACATTTTATGACCAGATACATTATATTAAAATAACATTAGATAATTGCCATTTAAAATAACAATTTTCTAATTTATCAATTTAAGTTATAAGTAGTTTGCTAAGTTTAACCTGTTCATTAGCATTAGCCACAGTTGAGTTGTTTTCATCTTAATTTTAAAGTAAGTGTGGTTAAATATAAATATTTTAAATAAAAAAAATTAAATTTTTGAAGGACGTTTGCCAAATTTTACCTGTAGAAGAAATTCCACCTGATCATAGTAGTTAGACTTCATAGTTCTACCTGTTTTATACACACGTGCATGAAGTTAATTTGAAGCTACTCTATTTGTGCATCTGCACTGTCATTGTTTACTGATTGAAGCCACCATTCTGTCATATAGTTTTCTTTTGATTCAAGTGAATTTCTCTTCTGCTAGAACTCCCAAATGGACATAAGTGGAATTCTAATTTTTTATTTTGTACAATAAGTTTATTCCGTAAAATTTAAATTGATATCTTGGTTATCAAATAAATTTTGAACTTGCACTTTTTCTCTTTTTTAATTTGTCTTATTGCATGTCACGTGCTTGGTGCTTTAATCAGGCATGGATCGTCTTTCACGCCATGACCGGATATATCCTATGGAGTGGGCATTAGTTCCCCTTGTTTTCAGGGATCTTTGCCATTGGTGGGCTCTCCCCATATGGATGCCTTTGCTAAGGGGTCTCAACACCAAGTTACCTCTCTTTTGGTCACTTGTATCTCATCTACAGGCTCTGGCAGTTGAAGCCTTCAGCCAAGATTGGTCACACAAGTATCTTTATGTGCACCCACCCATTTTATTACTTCATCGGGGGATTTCTCTTGTTCACACAACTCCTTGTCGAGTTCTACTGATTACTCCTTATTGGCCAACTCAGCCTTGGTTTCCAAGGTTATAACGACTGCTCCTCCCCCCCTTGCCCCACATCCACTTTTTCTCTCCCTTCTTATTCAATCTTGATTACTTGTCCTACATCCCACCCTTCACGTCCTGCGTCTTCAAGCCTGGCTTTTGTCCAGTCCTTGGCAAGACGATATAATTTTACACATTGAGTCAATTCCTTGTTAGTTAGTTCCATCCGTCCATCTTTCATGGAGGTGTACTAACTCAACTGGAAGGTATTCTGCAGTTGGTCTACTACCAGGGAGTTTACCAGTGACAAGCCTTTTGTGGCTCTTGTGGTGGAATTTCTCACCTGACCCTTCAGTCTACTTGCTTTCCGGATATTGAATGGCCTTAGCCCATACCTTTCATTCTTCCCAATACCGTAGGGTTTTTACTTCCCTTGTTCTCACTATGCTCATGCTTTCCTTTCAGATATGTCTCCCTCCCAGGCATCCTGCCCTTCCAGATTTAGATATTAATGTGATCCTACATTCCCTTACTTTACCTCTGTTTGAACCACTTTCCTCATATTCCATGTTTCATCTTTCCTTTAAAACATATTTACTTCTATTCTTAGCCTGTGGACATCGAAGGTTGG
>NW_013666739.1:60370-71978 GCF_000517525.1 Limulus polyphemus
GTCGTTAAAGTTTCGTTGAAACGAAGTTACGGAAAATTAATTAACACACGGAGACGTAACAATATTTACTTCTATTCTTAGCCTGTGGACATCGAAGGTTGGATTTGTTTGTCATTAATGTTTCACATACACTTTATCACCCTACTCATCTTCTCCTTTATCGGTTTGTTCCTTTCTCCCTAAGACCTTGGCAACTCGGGAGGGTGGTTCCTCCTTTTCTCCTATTTTCCTTCCTTCTATTTCCCATCATTACCTTCGACCGGAACCAAATAGGCTTCTGTGTCCGGTCAGGGCTCTTTGTTGTTATATGGCCTGTACTGCTACCTTCCATGGTACACATTCCTGACTCTTTATTCCCTGACAATCCTCCCCTTTTGTGATCTTTAACCTTCTATCCTTACTAATTAGGTTTGCCTTTTGGTTCGATTGGCCTATTCTTCCCTACCTTCTCCCAGACTTTGTTCCAGGTGTCCTCCCATCAGATCCGACACCTCACTTTTTTTCGTTTTTTTCGTCTAATGGAGGAGATTCTGCAATCTAGCATGTGGACCACTCCCAGTACGCTCATCTGCCACTATTTCCATCATATCATGGTTTCCTTTTCATTGGGGTTTTGTCTACCACCTTTGGCCATTCTTCAGACTTAGGTGCAATTCTAACTGGTAAGTTTTTTTCATACTTTCTTTCAGGAGCCATGTTAACTCATGCTTTATCTTCCATGGCTTCACATGCTCACTGTGGAGATGGGGTGTTCCACAAGATTGCTTGATGGTGAATAACCTTGCAATATTTTGCTTCATAAACATGCCTGTCCCAGATCGTACCACCCATGGACTACATGGGTAAAGCAGAAGGGAATTTCTGCCCATCCCTGCCATGCTTAGGGTAAATAACTCGGTATGGTCTGCTTTTTAAAATAAGTGGTCATGGTCACCCATTGCACTGTCTCCAGTTATGATGTTCCTCCGGACTCTCCACTCATTTTTGCCATCCTTTCTTTGAGTGGAGTATGGGAGTCCTTGCCCACGGTCCAGTTCTAGGCCACTGAAGTGGTTGATTATGGAGGCACCCTGCTGAATGAGTTCCACACAATAACCATTCAGTTACAGAGTAGGGCAGTGGTGTTCTGTGGGTTTAGATGATGTAAGATCATCCTATTTGTGATAACCAATACAACAGAGTGAGACATCAGAATTTAGTTCACCTCCTTGATTGGGAGCATTCATCCTACTCTTGCGTGGATGTCGGTACCCCACAAGGATGTTTTGGATTAGAGTGAACCAATCAACATAAGTTCTCACACAGGTTTGGGTTGTCTATTTTCCTCCATCTGTGTTGTAGGTCACAGCAGTGGTATGTGGGATTGTTATGGTTCTGTTCTTGATTTTCCCTGATTCTTTTCTTACAGGGATGTTGTTGCCATTGGATGGTCCTGGCCTGTACCACAGTTGGAGGAGTTGATTCCATGCAATAGATATTCTTTCGATACCAGATGTCAATTTCCTGGATGGATGGCTCAGAGCTAATCCTTGTGCCATAATCAGGAATCAGTGGGTCTTAATCCTCATTTTTTGTGTTTGTGGTGAAGATGGTATGATCTTCATCCTACCTTCGTGTGGATGTTGGTACCCTGCGAGGAGCTTTTGGATGTAGTTGACTTACCGACTACGGTCCACTGTGTCCTAGCCACTCTACATCCAGGGGCGCATCCTTGTTTACCCACTTTTCTCTTCTGGAATTTAGTTCAATATCTTTCTCTGGTTAGGATCACTTTCCTACCCCATTGTCTTCCACTCGGATGTGCTCCTTCCATTTTCTGCCCTTATATCTTACACATTCCACACATAGGCGAAGTATATACGTGGCTCAGAAGTGGTGTGATTCCCCTCTTCTGATCTTCGGATCTGTATCTCTTATTTCCAGGGGTATCTTTTAGACTCTCTGGAGGTACTTCTGTCATTCCCTTGCACCAGTCTCACCTCCTTCTCAATGTGGGATTCTTACTAATCTTGTGAGAGGTGGTAAGTACCGTATCGAAAGTAATAATTTTTATATACTGAAAATGCATTTCTGATAGGTACTTACCTCATTTCACACTTCCCTTCACTCCTCCCCACTTTTCTTCAGTGCTGACATATTATGCTAAACTTCGAAGTGATAGTTCAGTGAGGAGTGTAGAGGGAGTCACATACATCACATGAGCATATTATGCTCCCATTGGTTAGAAGGTGATGCATGATGATTTGCATGAGAGACATGTTGGAATATAATAATTCCAATAGGGGAGCAGAAGGCTTGTGGCATGCATAAAGAAAAAGTTTGCATATAGAGGGCAGCACTGAATGAGAATAGCTAATCTTGTGAGAGGAGGTAAGTACATATTGGAGATACATTTTAAGTATAAGAAAATTATAAACTTCGGACATTTGTCTTCTACTTTCCTCCTTCCAACATGTCTTCCTCCATAGCAACTTTCTTCTCCTTCGAAAGTTGTCTAATTTAGAGTGGCTGGTTCGGCTTTCCAATTCAGTCTCACCACCACCCAGTATCTCATTCTTTTGGGACTCTCTTCTCATGTGTCTTCTGTTCCTCTTTGATATGCTAATACATGACCCATTCAGTGGTATCTGGCAGGTTAATATAGGTATATTCAGAGATCCACTGTTTTGTTTTCCCTTTATGGTGACTCACTCAGTCCCACAAGACCCTCCTTTCCCCCATCTTTCCCAGAATTGAATCTTTTCCAAGCCCTTTAGAACTCATCAGTTTGTCTATGAACTCATTCCACCTATATATACAGGTTTCATTGTCTGTTGTAAGCAACGTGACACATTGTATTGCTTTGTGCTTGACAACAACCGACCTTACAAACAATTTCTCCACCATTGCCTTAGTTTAGGTGGGATACTGTTCTGGATGCTTGATCCTGCTCTATTTTCTGGTCTCCAGAGAAGAGGTTGTACTCTTTCTCTATAGTCTCAAAATAAAGGCTGCTTTGTAGGCTTTCCTTTATTTAATGTCTTGTCTGTTTTTTATTCTCATGATACAGTTAGGCACTACTTTGTTGTTTCCTCCATCCCCTCAACAAGGAGGACCTTTCTTGGAACTTCTATTTTTCTGGTTCTATACTTTCTCTTTTGAGATAATGACCACTGTGATCAGTTTTCTTATCTTGGGCCCTGGTAGCTAATTGACTTTCTCACTTAAGCCTTAACCCTTCTCAAAGAGTGGTCTTTTCATCCTCTAGAGTTTTCACTGGATTTGCTCCCCATATGAGAGCCCCTGAATCAGTACCTTTCCAGCTCACCTCTGCTCATTGTTTACCCTCATTTAATCTCCAATCCCATACTAAAGCTCTGGCAGAGGAAACTCTGTGTCTGGAATAGTTCAAACTCCTACTCTATTAATCATTGTTATTTCTTTCCTTTTTCATTTGCAGGAGCCATTGCTCTTCATATCTGGGCTGTCTCCCACACTCTTTACCACAGGGTCAGACTAATCTACTTCCATGACTGATCTTTCCTGTCCACCATACAGTTTCCAGACTTACAGTGCTAAAATATGGGGTCTGATTTCCTGTGGTTGCCAAAGTGCAGATGGACCAATTCACCTGTACTACAACTCTACTTTCCATTTATTTTGTTGGTTATTATGCATACTCTTTCTAGAAAACAAATTACTATACTTCTAATAGTGGTAACCCACTGATGTCCAGGGCTACACACACACACACCTACATGGGAAGACTCAGTGTGTGCTTGTCCCTGTATAGCAGGACTGGGTAATTCCTTATTTTGGATGTCTTTGGATGGTGATTGAATGTTTTCTCCTTCCAACTCCCTTCACTGTACAGTTGTTCCAAACCAATCATCTTTTTTTTTCTGTATGCTTTATTCACCACCTGTCATATTTGTCATCTTACAGCTTCTCTTGACTCTGGCTATTGTTGTCTCCTGTATTAGACATGGTAGGCAGGGATGTGGGTGATTCCCCAACACATTTTTGTCACAATCCTTACACCACAGGTAAGTTTCACCTACCCTTGGTTTAGTCTCTCACCAGTTGCCATTTTCTACCCTTCACAGTAGGTTTCTGACTTCTCTTTTGTTTTTTATGTCTCCCAACCACCTTTTTCACACACACTGTTTCACTGTCTCTACATATATATATATATATATATATATAAAGGAGATGATGTAATCCACCGTGTGGCCAGTGTTTTTTAACAGGGAATACTTCTCTTTCCCCAAATCTGTACCAAGCAGGAGGAGTATGGAAAATGTTAAGCCCATCTGCTCTTACTATGTTTCTGCTGTTGGTTTTCACAAGACTATTTTGGTGGTGTATATATATATATTTTCTCCAAAAAACCAAAAGAATACACCAAGTGTATGCTTACCCTCATACCTGCCTTGTGCCTGCTGCTTTTAGTTGCAGTAACCCATTGCACTTTCTCTCAGTGTGAGATATAATTCTAGATATTTGCCTAATGACACAATCAAAGCACCTCTCAGGTGTTCTCCCCCTCATGCAAATTCTTCCCCACCCATTACTTCTAGTAGAGTATGAGAGAACTCTTGCTTCCCTAGTCCCAAGCCACTGGGGAAGTCAGTATGTGGAGTTCCTCATCAGATGGTGAAATCCCACTGGTGTGAGATTGAGAGGACATCCTCTCATTTGGTCTTTCCCTTTCTGATGGTATTTTCAGCTAGGAGCTCATCTTTGTAACTTATTTGTCTGATGAGCTTCTACACTATATTCAGTGTGGGATTCTAGCTGTTTTTTGTGCAGAGAGTTGAGTAGCATTTCTGAAATTAACATTTTCTTTACTGAAAATATACTTCATGTAGATACTCACCTCTATGTACAACCTCCCACACTTACTTCCTAGTTCTGGTACATTTCTTGTCAAGAATGAGTCTTGTTAAAATGCTAGTACTCATGGGGATTACTGGATGTGGAAAATGTGTCACCTTTCTATTGGTGGAGGCTATACTCTGATGATGATTACATCATTAACACACATGTATGGGTGGGGGCTTTGTTCAAGGGTTTTGGCTTGTGCAGGAATCTTCATGGCAGTGTATGTAATGTAAGAGCCATTCACTGTGCAGAGGTGAGTATTGATTAGAAATACATTTTCAGGCAAGGCAAACGTTAACTTAGGTAAAATAGTAAAAACTTGTGATACATCAAGTTATGACTGAATTATCTTTTTTTTTTTTAATGGTGGTTTTCACAACTAGACAAAGATTATCGACATGCCCTGAATCAACCTGAAAGAAACTTGTTTAAATAAGTGATGTTCTTAAAAGAGTGGTTTTCAGTGGACCATGTAAAATTAATGACACAATTTGTTTTTGCAGTTTCTCTGCTGAAGTTACATTTTTTTCTATTATGTATGTCATTTAAATTGAAAAATGAAATTTCTGTGTATATTTTATATTAAAATGTGCCAGAACATAGATGTTTCTAAACAGCTGTAAATGTGGCTTTGTTAGTTGTTAATATCATAGATTTATTTTCTCAGTAATGAGATTTTCTTAAAGATATATCAGATTTTGATTAGACAGTTTTTGCATTTTCATTTAAATAGTAGCTGAATAGAATGCTGTAAGGCCTCATTAGCTGTCTTAAGTAGCCAACTTTTAATACATGTTCAGTACACCAATCACAAGTAAGTTAAGAGTGCAGTCTATTTGTGAAAAGAACAGATATAGAATGTTAATCTGAAATACACACAAAATTTTGTAAATATAATCCTTATTTATAATTGTGACGGTTTTTACAACAGGTTTCTTGTGTTATACATTGGGGCTCTTTCTTAATGCAGAGAATGTGTGAAACAGGAGTTATCAAATGATCTAAGTACGGAAAGTTCATATTTTCTTTGTAGTTTGCACCTCTGAAATTCATTCCTGGTCATTCTGTAAATGCTACTCAAGTCCTTGTTTTGTATTAAGACCTCACTTTAATGATCACTATAATTGTTTTATTTACATTTAAGTCACCCGAATAGTGAAATACTGCATTGATAAAATGCTCTTAAACTTAAGAATCCAAAGTTTTTAACTTTAAATAAGAATAATAATGTATTTCATACATTTTAAATAATGTTTTTTCTTTGCTATTGTACATGTTTGCACCTTAAACGTGAGTGAAGCATTATACCTAAAAAAAAAATCATACATCTCACATGTGCTTTTGCAAAGCTGTGCTATTATTTGCTTTTATAGATTTTGCTTTCATAACATATATTATTTGAAATAACTTACTAACTCCAATTTTTTAGAATAATGCAAAATTTCATGAGCACTGTGTTTTTAGATTAAAGAGCTATTTTTTAATGGTATGAGTAATGCTTCACTTTGATATAGGTCTATAAAATGTATGTCTTTAAAGAAAGTTTTAGGCAACGGTGTAGTAGCAAATAGAGGTGGAAAAGAGTTGATGATTTTCAGGCACTTGGCACTTACAAGAGTATCAATTAATTTAATTAAACAATCCCAGGCGGATGATATTTGGTCAACAAATCCCTGTTAATTAATTGTTATGAAGTGGTTATGTGTATAATTGGACTTTGAAACTTGTGATCCAAGACTGCATATGTACATATCCTTAGCTGAAGATAACTTTCTCCATGACTTCAACTTGCAACATTTAAAGACTATTTTGTAAAATTTACCTTAAGTCTATAAATTGTATAGCAAAATATATATTTTATATTGTAGATTACTATGTAGTACTATCAATTTTACTCTCTGAATCCTTGTATTGAAGTATTTACAGTTCAGTTAGTTTTGGATAAAGACTGGCCACTATGACACTATTGTTCTTTTAAATTAACAGGCTATAAAATCATCATGTACTTCATTATCTATTGATTTTCTGTTTGTAATATTATTTATAAATATTTTTTCATATTTCATCACACCTACATTAATCTGCATATAAACCACAAAAAAGAGAAAACTGTTTCTTCTGTCTTTTTCTTTGTGTTTATTTTCAGGAGTAGTAGACACTGTGAAGGAACTTAGAAGAGCTCATGGAATAAAGATTGGATCAACCACAGGCTTCCCAAAGGAGATCCTACAGACATTACTGAGGACTTCAGAAAGTCAGGGATATGTACCAGAAGCTAATGTTGCTGCTGATGAAGTACCAGAAGCAAGACCTTGTCCTTATATGGTCTGGACATGTGCCATGAGATTGGGAGTACACCCAATAGAGGCCATCATCAAAGTAAGATATCACTAGTTGTATATTTAACAAATCAAGGTGACAGCAAAGTAAATTTGGGGCCTCTGATAGCTTAGGTGAAATAAAAAGAAGTAAATATATAAAATGGACAAAAACTGAAGTTACAACTTTAATATGGGAAGTTTTGTTTATAAAAATCCAAATAATCAAATATAAATGAAGCAGAGCAACTACAGAATGTAAAATAATGAAATTTAGAACGCTGTGTTAAAAGAACCAAAGAGAATAAATCTAAAATAAAACCAAAACATGCCTACTTCAAATTCTCTATTTAACTATTTAGAGAAAATCCAGACTGTGCTAATATCTAATATCACAGACCAAGACCATGCACTGCAATTTCATTAACAGAGAACACTGTCACACACACTTGACAAAAAAAAAGTGATGATAATTGAGGGCTCCCCAGCTGTAGCAATCATCACATATCAAAATTATGCACAAGTTGCCTAAAAGTTAGCAAAGTTTTCTTTCATCAGAAGTTTCTGAAAGTCATAAGTTGAACAATTGCTATAGCTTTGAAGAAAATAGCCTTAGTTTTCTTTTTTTACAACTAGCCTGAGGTGGATTAAGCAAGAAAGCTTGGTTAGAAATATACATTTAGACATACAAGCAATACTTTAGCAAAATGTCCAGAAAAAACTGTGAACCATTGTGGAATATTGATAGAACAAAAAAATTACCTTTGAAGGGGGAGAAATAACTACCACAAAAAATAGTCTAAAACTTTGTTATCATATATTCATTTATGTATACAGTATCCATGGATGTGATAATGAATATCTCAGTTATATGAAATACATAAACATAACATAAACTTGATCTCAAAATGTAAAATTATAACAAAGCTTCTTCATAAACAACATTTGTAGTTTGCTTTCCATCTACCCATAAATAAAGAATTTGGGGTGATCCCACCCTTGAACACCCTACATCTCATTGACCATGAGAAAAGCATGGCTTTTGAGAAACAACCCAGAAACTTTCTTACTGTAACTTTTAACCCCTTTAGAATATTCAATATTGTCTAAATCATCAACCTGCCAAGAATGCTTGAGATTGACTCAATAGGCTGGGAGTAATTAACCAACAGACTTTACAAAATAGAAATAGGGTTAAGTTCAATTTTGACCCCCCCCCCCTTAAGACATTCCCCATACTTAACCAACAGACTTTACAAAATAGAAATAGGGTTAAGTTCAATTTTGACCCCCCCCCCCTTAAGACATTCCCCATAGTTCATAGTGTTTACACAGTAATTTTGATTGAGATTGGCCCAATAGGCTCAGAGGAGTTAGGGTGCAAACAAACATACATTTCATCTTTATGTATACAGAGAGATTGTTTATTACATTTTAAACTAATTAATAATTTCATTTGTTTCATTTGACATGCACTGAATGTAAGCCTGTTAACTGAGTGTGGGAGAAATGTACATTATTCAGATTTTTTTAATTATTAGGTTGTGGCTTTGACTACCTGAGCAGCAAGAATTCTTGAATCATTTAACTCATCATTCAAGTGACATATCTCAGCCCTTTACTTAACCACAGGATATGTTTGCAAATTATTTTTTTCACTTATTAGTGGTAAAAACGTTAATTGTACTGTTCTTGGTTATGTTGAAGAATTAAATATTTTTTTTCTCTCTCTTTACTGTCAGTTGTGTGTGTGTTCCATCTTGTGTTATATTCTCTACTGTGGGTCTTTGTTAGCCAGTCACCATTTCTCATTTCTGCAGTGTTCCTATGCATTCTTATATGGGCATGGTTTCTTTTGGTTCTCAAACAAGTCTGCATCAATTTTTCATTATGAATATTTATGTTTATAATTTTAGTACTAAAACAACAGTTGAGATTCAGCTCATGAAGCTTAGATGTGGATGTTTTTCTCTTTATTTTTTACAGTGTAGATAGTTCACCCATATTGCTGTGTTTGCTACCTCTTCAACTGAGTGTCACTACTGCTACCTTTGAAACTGACATTTTTCATGAAAAATGATAATTGTGATTTTTTCCAATGGATAATGTAAGAATGAAAAAATGCAAATTTATTTGTAAATAGTAGTACTTTCTTGCTATAATAACATAATATAGAATGCTCAGAACAGCCTATGTTTTTGAATGATGAGAGGAAAGCAGGTAACAATCATACAGTCTTTGATATATTCAATGATAGTATTTAAAGAACACAACATAAACAAATATGATGACAGTAATAATAATAATAAATGAGTTAATAAACTAAAATGAAATAATATATTCCATAATATTAGAAGATAGTATGTCCCTTATTATTTGTTCAAGTTTATTATTGTTTTAATTAATTTCAGTAGCATCAGCTTCTTAATATTATGTTATCTGTCAATCCAGCTTGTTTTGGCTCCAAAATGTCTTTACCTGTTGAGGAAATGTACTCAACAACTGCACTCAATGTAATGGGTGTACTGAAGTAAATGAAGAGAGATTTAAAAGCTGATGAAAGGAACAAGCTTAATTCTATATCTTTTGAAGTAGATGGTTCTTTGTTCAGGAACAATGTTATTTGATCATTGCTACTTTGGGACAAATTACTTGCAGATTTTGCTTGTTGTTTAAAGCGCATGAAGAAGTCTTCTTTGTCAGTGCTCAAAAATGACAAAAAAATCACTTATTTTAGCATTTGCTCAACTTTCATAACCAAGCCTTCCATTTTCTCTGAAAGTTTTTTAATCATTCTTTGTTTTACAGTTTCCTTCCTAGTGTTCAAGCTAATCCAAATTCATTTTAAACCTTGAGTGAAAAGCAGATGTAAGAACATGTTCCTTATTGACAAAGGCAGCTTCAAAGTTCTTCTCAATTCCTGAAATCAAAGCATTAACAAGTAGCTTGCAAGTCTGGAGTGATATATCACAAAGATCTTTCAGTTTTGTCAACATGCAGTAAGTGTTGGTAAAAGTAGTTCTACATAGGCCTTAGTTTCACTTTGAAGTAAATCCAGTGTGCATGCTACAGATTGCATGAAGATAATGTATTCTTTGATGAAGTTTATATTAAAAATGTTGAAATGAGTGATGCCCTAGCTCATCAAACACTTTAGTAACTTAACTCTCTCTCTTCATTGTTATTCTCTCCATACAAACAAATTCCACCAGTTGCACTTGGAACAACAAAACATTCACCAAGTTCTTGTTGTATAAGGTTGGCTGCTATGATGTTGCAGGTCTTTATGTTCCAAAGTGTCTGGGCCTTCTCAAATTCTGATAGGGACACTTTCTTGAACACTTTGTCACTCAAAGCATTTTCTACATCAGTGGTTGCTATTGAATTGAACGTATGTGCCACACATTGAAGATGCTCGGGGAGAAAGCAAACGTCACTAGATTCTGTTTCACTACTAATGATATTGGAAATGCTGTGGAAGTTTACCTTATTTTCCTGTTCTTCATCACTTGACTTGGGTGTGCTTTGGTCTGCTTTGGAATCACCTGCATTGCTACTTACAAGTTCAGTCCTTGATTCATTGGAGAAGATCCTGCAGAAACAAATTGTAAAATATAAAAACAAATGTGTATGTGATGTGTGGCATAGCATAGTAGTACCATCTTGGTATGGTATAATGATGATATTAATTTAATTTCTTTCACAGTGATCCTCTCTAGCCATTGCTAGCCATTCGAAACACCTATCACTGACCAGTTTATATATTAATCAAAAACCAGGTAAAAGAGATATGACTTCAAAAGACTTTTAAAAGAACTGATAGGCTTTGCACCTTTCAGCTCAATAGGGAGAGTGTTCTTAAGCTTAGGAGCACAGACAGAAAAGGCAAGATAAAAAAATGTGAGAGAGAAACAGTACCGATACTAATGTATACTAGCCTTGACCAGCAAGAGACTTGTGGTAGTTTTTCATGCTCTTACTTGAACTTTTCTTATTCTATCATTTTCACACACAGCATTTAAACTATGCTTTACTGTAGCCATTATGTATAAGATCAATCAATCCTGTTATATTTGAAAAAATTTATGAGGTCAGAAAAACAAACTTGCATAGACTAACCTATATTTAACTCTCTCATTACAGGTATCTATTTTGCTCATGTCACAAGATTTTAGTGAGTTACATTCTAAATTTAATTAAACTACTTTATTATCATAGTATGTGAATAAATATAGCATGAAAACATAGCTGATAATTCATATTTTAATAGCATAGAAGTTTTAAGTTCTTAAATTTAGATTTTACAAAACAATATTTAAAAAAAATCCTGAATTTCCCCTAGTGTGAGAATTTCTCACAAGGCATCCCCTCTTCTCTAATTTATTCACCATTATATATATATATATATATATATATATATATATATA
>NW_013666739.1:72294-93961 GCF_000517525.1 Limulus polyphemus
GTTTAAATATAACAGCAAATGTACAACGTTTCAACAAGGTTTTGTCATCATGAAAATATTGTAACTAACCTGAATGCCTTGACAGAGTTGGACCCATTGTCAGCAGTGGTCTTGGTAATCTTGTTTTGAATGCAATATTTGATGTGAAATGCTTCTAGTTCCTTGGTGATCAACTCATAGGTGTTGTGGCCAGTAAAATGGCAGCAAGAAAGTGCTACATATTCCCTCTTCAGGCTTTCTGGGTCAATCCAATGCATAGTCATACCCACATAGAATTTGTAAAAGTAATCAATACAAAGCTAAACTAGTGAATATAAAACGGTACACCATACACATTCACTGTAGATTCTGAAACTTATTTCAGGTCCCATTCTATTATTAGATGTTTTAAGTTACAGAAAAAATAATAACACAGCCCTGCGAATTTCAACTTCATAAAGTTGTTTTGGTTTTAATAACGGATTTTCCACAATTCAGCTACACAGATTTCCAAAATAATATTAATTTGTTTCTAGTACGTAAAGAAAAAAAACTCTTACTTAGATCAAATTATTATTTAGTTTACCACAATGAACATTTTTATTAGTATATTTGTTAACAAAACTACAAACAAACTGAAGAAAAGGGAAGAACATTGGTGTTAAATGATTATGCATCTTCATTCATCCTGATTTTTTTTTTGTGAAATCTATGTCTTTTAGTCTCAAAACTATGTGTTGTGGTCTTTCTTTTATGTATTGTATTATGACGTTTTCTGAAAACTCTGTAAGTGATGGAGAAAAATAGATATCATTTTCAAATTCAACATACAGAAAATACCATAGAACATGTAAAAATTTCAAGACAATAAAACCATCACAGGTCTGTGTAATTTTTATTATCCCTAAAATGAAAAATGCTAACAATTTATTACCGTGCACCTATTGCGGCAACTGCAACAGTTGGCTGTGGTTACGAGCTACTCTGTTGTGCTAAACTTCTTATTCAGTTCATCCTTTTTTGGGGCAAATTTATTGTTAATTGTGTATGTTAGGGTTTTCCAACCAAAAACTATTTTATTTGGCTGTAATGTCTGATTAAGATCTTTTAAAGCTTGTGATTCAACAAATTTGAAAAGAATCATTTTCTCAATGACCAAATCAGTTACGAGTGCATTTATTTTACATTGGTTAACCCACCTAGCACTAGCAGCAATGAAGACTCCAAGAGTTTGTTTTTCTGCTTTATTTTTCACAGATTTTCTTTTACTAAAAGTATGAGCCCCCCATCTTTTCTGCTTTGTCCAATTGACTAGTTACTTGACTTGTTTACCTTCATTCCTCTCTTCATGCAAGATTCAAAATCCTTGAGTTTGTGGGAATGTTTATAACTAATGTGTTTCTTTAGATTAAAAAGTAATTTCTTATTGGCACTGTAAATATTCTTTTTTTTAGATAAACATAACTTATGCTGCAATAAAACCTTTTGGGATTGGGATCCACTTAAACTTTTACAGCACTTTATTGTACATATTTGTTAAGTGTTTATAGTGATAAGTTTCGATGATTTTGAATAGCCTTGTTCTACAGATTGATAATGACTAACCATTGTATCTTTTTCACACTTTCAGCAGCTGATATACTGTTCTTTTTTAAATGCAGCATGTGTTCAAGAAGCATGTGAATATTTTTGACTAAACAATGTATTTGGGGGCTGTTTGTTTCATAATACTTGAAACGATAATTTTGCCCTATAATAAGACTGTATTCTTCACCTTTGTGATATTTAATATCTAATGTCATGTACCATTGTAAAAAATGTATTAGAGTTTTTTTTTACTTTTAACCTTGACAATGTCATTAACACAGAAGTGGTTTAAATTTCAAGATTAATCTCACTGGCTAAACAGTAGTACAAGCTTAGATTTTTCATATTATGAGTAATGGTTTTTGTTTTATTAATAAACCTTGTTTCCAAGTATATCACAAGAATGATGATGGTCCCAAATTGGCACACAAATACATTCCTCTAGGACTGCAGGAACCTCATTAATTTCTTAATACTAGAATGATATTGGTGGTGTATTTTACTTGATAGTGAATTTGATTTCTCTCTCCTTAAGTTCGTAGACTCACTAGCCTGAACACCATGAAGCTAGTGAACAATGGTGCTCACAACTATGTGACTTCACTGATTTCTTTTTCCTCTGGTTACTTCTTCTTTGCTCTCATGAATGACAGAAACTTTTATGATCTCTTGTAGACTCACTAGCCTGAACACCTTGAAGCTAGTGAACAATGGTGCTCACAACTATGTGACTTCACTGATTTCTTTTTCCTCTGGTTATTTCTTCTTTGCTTTTATGATCTCTTGTTTTTACTTCAGTATGGGGATCTCGTAGAGGTTAGGTCTTATATTTGAAATTAACATTTTAGAACTAAAATATAATTCAAAGAATTATCTTTATCATTCTATTTTTGCCTTCTATCGCTGGTGGGATGTCTTATCAGACAATTATCCAAGGTTGAATAGGTGAATTTTAGAAGTTCAAAAGTACAGCATCAAATAATGATTGGCCTAAGGATCTCAACAGTAGAGGATGAGACATCATAATGAGAAAGCACTGAGTCAAAAATTCTTATGGGAATGAAAGTCATAAGAGATTAAAGTATTTTAAATATTCTGAATGGTAAATTGTAAAGCAATAAGTGGGGAGAGTGATAAAAGCTCTAATTCTTTACTTAAAAGAGTTTAGGTAAAGATCTCTGAAATCTCAGTCTATTGTCAGTGAATCATAAGATTAATAATGAATAAGAATTTTAAAATATGTAAAATGGTTTATAAAACCACTTTTTTTCCTGTGATTTGTTTTTTGTTTTAAATATATCATTTTATAAAACTATAAACTCCATTTTTAAGATATATTTCTGTGTATATCACTTAGTGGAGCATTTTGGATGCTCTCAATTTTCAATAAATAGCTAGAATAGGGATAAAATATGCACCTTAATGTTTCACATATTAATGTAACAATAATAATAGATTATTGATAAAATATTTTTATATAAATGAAAATGAAATATTTTATTGTCTTCCATCAAGTTGGCAATGTTCTTGTTGGTAGATTCTTCTTCCTTTTTTGAAGTTGTATAATCTGATATCAGACTTGATATCACAGGTATGTTGGGTTTTTTCTTTGTCACCTGTGTTATTTGATCCCTTCCCTTCCTTATTAACTGCTGTACTTAGTTCTGAGTTTTTGATATTGGGGTCCATACTGAATGTTTTGCAGATCAATTATTTGCAGAGGTTAGTATGCTGCACCCCCACATACTGCAGAGGCTCATGCACTTGCACATCATCATTCAGCAAATCCTTTCACTATGGACAACAGTTGGATCTTCTTCCCCTTTGGGGTCCAGACCAAAATACTTCACTGTGTTTTTCTCAAGGCTTTCTGTTGTTCTCCCGAGGGTTTTTCAGCAGGAGCTCGTACTCTCCTACTCACCAACTTCTCCAGATTGTCGTCATCTGCCGTTTCACTCCACACTTGACTTCTGTATTGCTGGGATCTCTTAGGTCAGGATGCTTTGTTAACACATGTGCATTTCCCCCAACTTCCTCACAAAATCTTTGATCAGGACATTTTCTGAGATCTATGATCTTTGGTGTGCTTCCAGACAACTTGGTGTCTCATGTTGAATCTGCTAGATTGCACACTTCCCTTACTTCCCATTCTTCCAACCTCCTCATTCTTTATTGGTTCCTCTTTCCCAGACCACGTCTACATTTTATACCATTGTTCACTGACTCCCTGTATGACATCAGCATTACCAGTGACTACCCTATAAATTTGGGTCCTGTAGGAACCAGGCTCACTCGTTTCTCAAGAGTGTGGGAAACTTTTGACATTGACCCTTTGGTCATTTGAGTTTTGTCAGAAAGCCTCTTCCTCCTTTTCTTCACACCTCTCACCTTATCCTCTGTCCCAGTTTCTTTCCTCCATTAAGATCTCGTTTCTTGCCAGTATGTCTGAGAAGTGGTTCAAGCCTTTCTCAACAAAAGCTTGATCAGACAGGTTTCTCCTGGGCTTCCAGGGTTCTTTTCCTGACTTTTTGTTGTCCCAAAGAAGACCGGAGTTGGGCAAACTGTGATTGATCTCTCCAATTTAAATCACTTTCTTGATGTGCCTCAGTTCACCATGGAATCCTAACTCTCTTCAGATGGGCCTTTCTTCCAGGGCTTTGAATTATGAAATTCGATGTGTCTGATGCTTATCTGCACACATCCCTTTTCCTCAGGCTTCATGTTGTTTTGTACATTTCATCCATGAGGATCATGTTTATCTATTCCAAGCTTTTCCTTTTGGGCTGGAATCAGCACCCTATGTTTTCTGTCAGGTAGTCTAGTTGTTTGCCTGATTCTTTCATTCTTACGGGCTTAGTTTCCATAATTCTATGAATGACTGACTCCTTCTGGTTTCATCCTTTGCAGAGTCTTCCTCAAACACTCAACTTCTCCTCAGAGAAGCAGATTGGGTGGGCTGATTAATCAAGGTGGAGAAGTCCATTATCCACATCAATCCATATCTTATTCATTTGTGGGTGTTTCTCAATTCACATTTCAGTCAAACCCAACCTTCTTCTCTTCATCTGTGATTCATGGAGTTTATAATTCAGAGGGTACTGTCAGAACCTTTTCTCCCTGTGTGAAAAGTACTGTCTCTTTTGGGGGCTTAAGCATCACTGGAGGCTCTTATCCCTCTGGGCCATGCCCACATTTGTTCCTTGTAGTGGGTACTACAAATTCATTGGCACCTCATCAGGGACCCTCTGGATTTACAGATTACCTTCCTTCTTCCCTTCAGTTTGACTTCCTCTGGTGGTTACCAGAGGAAGTCAAACTGAAGGGAAGAAGAAAGGTAATCTGTAAATCCAGAGGGACAATATGACTGGGGGATACCTATTCCTTCTACTCCTCTGGATGGCCATGTCTTCACATATACCTTGTTGTCAGGATGGGGTGCATGCTGCATTACACAGTAGATCTTTGGCTATTGGTTTCAGGAGGAATTAGGTCATCACTTTGGTACTCCTTGCTGTTCATTAGGTGATGATTCATTTTCTGTCATCTCTAGGCTCGGCATAGCCAGGTGGTTAAAGTGCTCGACTCGCAATCTGAGGGTCGTGGGTTCGAATCCCCATCCCACCAAAAATGCTCGCCCTTTCAGCCTTGGAGGCATTATAATGTGATGGTCAATCCCACTATTCATTGGTAAAAGAGTAGCCTAAGAGTTGGCAGTGGGTGTTGATGACTAGCTGCCTTCCGTCTTGTCTTTCACTGCTAAATTAGGGATAGCTAGTGCAAATAGGCCTCATGTAGCTTTGCACGAAATTCAAAAACAAACTGTCATCTCTACAGGGCATCACAGTTATGATTCATTCCATCAACTCGACAGTTATCTCTCATATCACCAGTAAAGGGGGCATTCGATCCCGCCCTTATGTTCTTGCACTCTAGATCTGCTCTTCTGGGTTCACAGCCAAATTCGTTTGCTGGCTTTTCACATACTAGGTGCTCTCAATCTTGTTGCAGATCATCTGTCATGTCCCGAAAAGATTTTACCCACAGAGTGGTCTCTCGACCCCCAGGTATTACAATGGCTATGTTCTCAGTGGGATACTCCCCAACTGAGTGCATTTGCTTCTCGTTTGAATGCATACTTTCCTTTATGCATACTCTAGCATCAGTCTTCTACCCCACGTTATTTCTCTCATCCAGTCCACTCTATATGGGGTTCTTCTTGTGACTTCTTTCTGGCAGGCTCAACTGTGGTTTCTGTCTCTTCTCCAGGAACAACTTTCATTACCTCTCTCTCTCTCCCAGTCCCTCCTCTGGGAACCTCACTCATGGGTGCTTCATCCCTCTGTTCCCACATTCTGGCTTCACACCTTGCTTTTGTCCAGTTTCTTGTGAGGGATTCGGGATTATCTACATGTGTAGAATATCTGTTTTCTCACACTGTTCTTTCCTTATCCATGTCTGTGTATCATCGTAAGTAGAGAAATTTTCATTTTTAATCTATCTGCCATGGATTCTCCTCTTTCTCTCCTTCCCTTCCTCGGGTATCTGTGGGAGTACAAGGCTAGTAGCAAGCAAAAATTTGTGCAAGAGAGAGCAGTCAAGTTGGAAATAGCTGTAACTGTGAGAAGAAGTATCTATTATAAATATATTTTCAGTTTAGGAAAATATTAACTTCTGGTTGTGAAGACACCTGAAGTTACACACATACTGTTGGAAGCCTTGAACATTTCCAGAACTCAAGGATGTAATGGTAGTTGGCCAGCATACAAGATGAGATGCACATTGTTGCTGTGATGTCCATTTTCAACAGTTGCTGTATTTTGTCATACTTTAATATTTACATCTATATTATACCCTTAACACCTCTGTGAAATTTATCCTTCTTATGCTATAATTTTTGTGAACTATGATGTGCTGAAAGGTTAAATTTCTTTATAATAACTCTGTACTTGAAATTGTAAGAAGGGAAAGAGACAGTAATAAAAGCCTGTTTATGTTACTCCAGAATAGGCCTTGTATTTTATTATACTGAAGCTGATATTACTGTGTTTAAGAGTGCCCTTATTACTGACTAATGCACTTAATTTGCCTAAATACTTAACTCAGTTTTTAGTTAATTATTTAAGTATTTGATATAAAACATTACCATTCTGTGATAAATATGCTTAGTACCTATTTGAACTTTAATTCATCATACTGATAACCTAATATTTTTAGGATTGATAGAAAATTTAATTTCTTATTCTTTATTCAGTATAAAAACATTTTAATTGAAAAAGTTGTACACATATAGGGTCCAATTAAGTGTTCTTAAATGACCATTAAAATTGACTTTTTGTTCTTAGTCTGTTAAGTTCATTATTTTATAGCCTTTGGTAAATTTTTAGGTTGATGATACTGTCGATGGGATTAGGGAAGGTCTCTCTGCTGGTTGCTGGACTATTGGGGTAGCTAAAACTGTAAGTATTGCTGCTTCTTAATGTGAATATTACTAAAAATATAAGTGATGTAACTGTTAAAATAAGTATTCTTGATGTAGCTAAAAGTACTGTTAAAATAGCTAAAACTACAGTTTTTTTTTAATGTAAATACTGTTGGCCTTGTTAAAAATATTTTAATACATTCTGTTACAACTGTTGAAATAAGTATTGTTGATGCTGCTGAAACTACTGTTGGAGAATTGAAAAAGTGGAAGTACTCCTAGTGTGGCTTGTTCTTTTAGTATTGTTGTTTTTCTGAGTACTTATAGTTTTTTATAGTTAAGCTGTATATATATTGCTGATGAAATTAAAACTATTAGTGTTTTTTAGTACAGGCTAAGTGTAATATAGCATACATTTTCAGCTTGTTAATATGACCCACCATAAACAGTAAGTCAATCAAAAGTGATAAGTATTACTGTTATTACAGAGTAATTATGTGGGACTAACTGAACAACAACTAGATGACCTTTCACAGTTGGAGCTGAAACAGAAACTGGCCCATGCCTATGACATATTGATAGACTCTGGAGCCCACTATGTAATAGATACTGTTGTAGAACTCCCTCTGGTGATAAAAGACATTAATCGTAGGCTTGCTGGAGGTGAAAAACCATAGACTGAAGAACTGGATTGTTTTACTGTTTTTTAAATAAAAAAGTAAAAATAAATTCTTGATAATACAAGTCATCACTGTTTTATGCATCATACTCCACAAGATTTGCTTCCTAAAGTAATATCAAATATTGTATTCAAATTAATATGTCCAAAATATGACCCACAAGATTTGTTTCCTAAAGTAATATCAAATATTGTATTCAAATTAATATGTCCAGAATATGCTCCACAAGATTTGCTTCCTAAAGTAATATCAAATATTGTATTCAAATTAATATGCCCAAAATATGCTCCACAAGATTTGATTACTAAAGCAATATCAAATATTGTACTCTAAGTAATATGCCCAAAATTGCAGATTTTTTTTTCACATTCCTTTTATTAGTTTAACACATAAAAATCTGCTATGTATGTGATTTTATCACAAAGTTTTGTCCTATTGGTTTTTAATGATTTGTCAGCTTTAGACAGTTAAACTGTAACTTTTAGTGTATTCAAACTGTTTATAATTATCAAGGATGTTAAAAAAGGTGAGAAATAACCTTAGTTTTGTTTTTATATTTTTTTACAATATTTCTGAGGTATTTTCACTTCAGATTTGTATTGTCCTTGAAATGTTTAGTATTGAATTTGATATATTAATATATATATATATATATATATGTTTGCAATATTTCTTTACGTTTCACTAATTGTATGTTTTATAGATGTCCAAAGAAGTACAAATACTTTTATTATGTTATAAGTTTTTATAACATGACTGTATGTAAAATGTATAACTCACAATGTAGTACAAGGTTTGAAAAGAGGAAAAGGATCCTCATATTTGAAATGTTTTATTCATCTTCTTGAAAGAACCTCCATCAAGAAGAAATAATCTTGGATTATGCTATGATATACTCAGTGTAGATGAATCTAATTATTAACACAAACAGTATACTGCTTTCAGAATCTGAATATTTTTGAGGTAGGTAAGCTGATTTTGTCAAACTTTTAAAAGGCTAATACCAAATAATTTTGGGACATGACTTGTTTCAGGCCTCTTTCTTAATGGTCCTGGTGCTCTAAATTGATCCACATTTCTTTGTTGTCCAATTCTTTTAAGTAAAGGTATGTTCCTGTCTTGGGAATTATAAATTCTTAATCAGAATACGTCTTTATAGTCTGAACATTTGAATATTTTGCATCAGAAAGGGCTGTTACTTACCCTTTCCCAAAATAATCAGTTTTCAGTGGCATCACACTACCTATGAATAGCCAGACAATGTTGAAATGTAATTCTGATACATACCTTTCCACAGCATCTTTATGTCAGCTGTGATTGTCACTTAACTTCATGTTTTACATATTCAGAATTGTTTTAATATAATGTACTCAACCTTGTATTATTCCTGGTTTACAACTTTGTACTGACCCAGTCTTAAATATAAGAAATACACCATTGTTGTGCGTCAGTCTCAAATGCAGTAAATATGCGACTACTGTGAGTCAATCTGTAATACAGGAAATTCACCACTATGGTGAGACAGTCCAACTACAGGAAATATATGAATAATGTGGCATTATTAATGTCATATTAAAGTTGTTTTTTTTAAATGACACAAAAGATTTATTCCAAGAAATTGAGATTTAATTTAATTTCTTCTTGAGTAACATCTTAAGCTTAAAGTGGTTTGATATAATTTGGCTGTTTATATATATATATAAAACAGTACTTGTAGGGTTGATCTTGCAGTATGACTGGTTTTAACCAACATGTCTAGTATGCCTTTAAAAATAAAACAGTATTATGAAAGAAGTTGGAAATGTTTTTTATTTATATTAAAAAATCATTGTTTTGGGAGTAAGGAAACAAATTTAGAAACTAGTAGCTATATAAATTATTTGTTAGAAAAGCTCAACATAATAACGTTGAAATATATGTACATATTTTGAAATTGTTTCCACATGCTAAAAAACATTGTCTTTAGACTTTGGAACTTCTATTCATTTCAAAATAATTTACAATCTTCAGTTACACCATTTACATTACTATTATTCTGGAAAGAGTACACTAACCGGAATAGTTTTATTCTAACAGAACTCTGTCTTAACTTCTGGAATCTACAATGGCCAAAACCTGGAACCACTGGAAGTAATGAATTTCCATCTAATGTTAAAAATTTTATGAAGCTAATGTACACTGGGCAGGTTAAGATTTTCTAAATTAGGGATGGCAAATGCAGAAAGCCCTTGAGTAGGTTTGCACAGAATTCAGCAAATTAAACAAACAAAATCATTTTACATCTCTTTCCAAGGAGAACTAAAGAAAACATAAGTGTTAATTAGAAATTCAAATACTTAATTATCTTTCTTGGAATGAAAGTGTTTAAGGACGGGTGTATATCAAGTTTAAATGAGTTAAGATCTCTATCCTTGGTTTCATTAAGCTATTGATTTTTTATTTTATTCTTGCGCAAGGTTACACTGCAAAGGCTATTTACACGTAGCCATCCCAAAGTTTGAGCTGATATAACATCTAGTCAACAGCACCCACCATCAGCTCTTGGGCTACTCTTGTCTGGTTGAACAGTGGTTGTCACACTTATTACACATTCATAACTCCAAAGTATGCAGCGAGTTTTTAAGGCTATGGGATGTGAACCACAAATTTGGTTTTACAGTCCTGGCACCCTATTCATTACCTGCCTCTGTGCTAATGAGAGCTGACATTGCTCGAATTTATACTTATAAACTGGGCATGAAGTTTACATACGTTACCAGATGTAAACTTATAAGTTTTCATATTACAAAAAGGAGCAATTAATAGGTGAAAGCTTTAGTTGGGCAAGGTATTTTAACAAAATACATCAAAACATTAAAGGGACGAGATTTTACGGTTAATCATACTTTGACCAAAGGAACAATACAGCTGAAATTATATTTCGGGGCTACCATTTATTCAGTAAATACAGTTAATTAATTCGTTTAATTTTAGTATACCTCTAATTGCAGCTTGTGTAACATGGGTACTTTCAAATTCAAAGAGGCCCGGAGGCAAAACCTGACTTAATTAACTTATCTGAAAGTCACATTGGTGCAGTCTCTGTAGCTGCAGGTCATAGCTACGACTAATTGTCAATGAACGACATTATATGCAACATCAAACTTTGGAGCTATGGAAGTTCGAACACTACATTTTACTAGATAACCCGTGACCTCTGTGGTTTCAAAGTAGGTCCAGGAGAATCCTGGTAGTATGACATCTGGTATTAATCTACATTAAGACAAAATCTGGTTCGCTTAAACATAAAAGTTCTTTCAGTTGTGTCTAACATATCATCGACTGATAAATTTGCCCCTGACAAAAATATTACCTCCCATCTTCTCACCAGAGATGAACAACTACCAAAATGCTAATAGTCATTTTAAACAATGTTAAAGTGAGCATATTCTCACCTTTGGCTCTCCAAACATGAACTTCCTTGTCATTGGTAGAAACGTGAACTTTGACTCACCTGTGGAGAGCGCTCATTGGTGTCGATATCAATATGATGATTTTGGAAAAAGAGTCCAAATAAGTTATGTTGTCATCTTCAGAGCGGAAGCATGTCTTCTCGATATTAGGCTGGACACAATAGATCTGTTTGTATCGTTTGGTCGCAAATATTATCACCAGTTACCTTTCCAAGTCATAGCGATCCTGTGAGCATTGAACTGGAGATTGTTAATGAAAATGTTGTGCGGGTAGCGATCAATAAGCGGTACAATTGACCTTCTATGAACTTGCCAGTTACCTAACAGCATGTTAACAACCTCCGCAACACCGAAATGATCTCTCGTAAATGTATGTGCTTTCAGCATCTGACAGCCCGTATTTCCGTCGTCAACCTGTAACCACCACCAATAGGAGCATTGCCACACGACCATACGGAAATAATAGCCAAAAGAGCAAATCAACAAATGATCAAATCTGAGTACAGTCTTTTCGGGACGGATACCACGTACAAATTGTGCCAAAACAACCATGAATCTTGCAAGAGGACACGTAAAAATCGTATCGATTTTTGAAATTGCATTAGGGTGTAATTTTTTAAGACCATATGAAATGCTTTTCGTTTTCTTTGATTTTTTAAACAGCAAAGGTAATAATGAACTGTAGACCAGAATATTTATATTAATTTGATCGAAACATTTCAAAAGCTATGGAGCTGGTAACTTCAATAGCAAATACATAGAACCCGGCAGAAAGACTTATCTAACGCGTATTTCTGGGCCGGAAGACACGTATTAAACACATAATTCAAGACTTGCAAGGTGAAATATACAATGTATAACTTCGGGCTGATACTCAAAATACAGACTAAAAAAATCCTTGCTGGTATTATTTAAATATATAATATACAATTCCAGGTTTGGAGACTGAAGTATATGATACACAGTTCTGGACTGCTAGACTAAAATATATAATAGTTCTGGGTTGGGAGACTGAAGTATATAATACATAGTTTCAGAGTGAAACGTGTATTACACAATCTCAGCTGTGACGAACCGTTTTGATATATGAATACATTTTGTTTTTACAAAATCGTGATATTATAAAATTTAGGACAATCCAAACCTCAGTTAAATATGTAACTCTGCTTCCTAAACTACATGGGGGGGGGGGGGGTAATGCAGGTATCTGTTTGTTTATTTTTTCACGAATGAAATTCATCAGATATGTTCTAAGAGCTTTTTGCATTTATCACAAGCCACAATAATGATCACTACTTAATTAGAAAATACTTTGCGTTCTTTAGCTCAAAATCAAACATTCCTGTACCTCCACAAATGGGAAGATCTATCCTTCAAGCATATCGTATTCTCATGATATTTCACTCATGAGCTGAAGTAGTCCCACTAGGGATTTGTCCCAATTAAACTGTTTCTGTTAGAGTAAAACGTGTTGATGAATTAAGTTAAACAGGAAGCTTTGATACAGCTTCACAATTAAAGTTAGTTTTCGTAAATGACTAAAACAGTATTGTTTTCTAACCGTTTCTTGTTCGTTGAAACAAAAAAATGTCACGTGGTTGCGAAAAGGGCAATTGTTATTTCGTGATAAGGGATGCGTTAACCTTTTGAGCTCAAAATGTTAAATTTCTCGAGAGGTCAAGAACAATCGATAAACTAGTGTAATAAGTTTGTTCAACCTACTCTTAGCTAAAGCTGCCTTGAGGTTAGAGGGGGTAAGGAAACCTTAAAATATTGAGGTTTTCTCCACAAGGACCATATATATCTATAATTGGGTCTTATATATACTGTATAAAATTGTTTTGAAAATTACTTACTTAATTAATTAGCATGTCCAGGAATGCTAATCAAATTACTATGGTGATTTTCCTCATAACAATGAATATGAGTTTATAAAAAATCGGGGGGAAAATACCTACAAGATGGCACTACAGTGAATGCCAGCTGTCAAGACAGTTTTTAAATATTTTATATCTAAGGGAACCCTATCATACATGATTGTATTATTTGTTTTTCATCGATTTTTTTACTTTAGATTTTGTTAAACAATAATTTGTATTTTGTTGGCGCCTTTTTGAATTGGATGGCTCTGCTCCTAAGAGACATTGAATTATTGAACAATCAACATAGTACGTTTGGTGAGTCTGCACCTAACCAACATTCAGTTATTGAACAATCAGTGTAATAAGTTTGATGACTCTACTCCTAACTGTTATTAAACAACCAGTGTACGAAGTTTGGTGACCCTACTCGTAACTGTTCTTTTAGTTATTAAACAATCAGTGTACGAAGATTAGTGACTACTACGCTAATCGTTTTTTATTTATTAAACTGATTGTTTACAAAGTTTGGTAACTACTACAAACCGTTCTTTAGTTATTAAACAATCAATGGAATAAGTTTAGCTGCCCTTCTCCCAGCCGTACATTAGTTACTAAACAGCCAGTGTACAAAGTATGGTGATTCTTATCCAAACTGTTGTTTGATTATTCAACAATGTGTATGAAATTTGGTGACCCTACTCCTAACTATTGTTCAATTATTAAACAATCAGTGTACGAAGTTTCGTGACCCTATTTCTAACTGTTGTTTGTTTATTAAACAGTCAGTGTACGAAGTTTGGTGACTCTACTCGTAACTGTTGTTTGGGTATTAAACAATCAGGGTATTAAGTTTGGTGACCTTTCTCCTAACTGTTGTTCGGTTATTAAACAATCAGGGTACGAAGTTTGGTGATCCTACTCCTAACTGTTGTTTGGTTATTAAACAATTAGTGTACGAAGTTTGGTGACCCTACTCCTAACTGTTGTTTGGTTATTATCCAATCAGGGTACGAAGTTTGGTGATCCTACTCGTAACTGTTGTTTGGTTATTAAACAATCAGTGTACGAAGTTTGGTGACCCTACTCCTAACTATTGTTCAGTTATTAAACAATCAGTGTACAAAGTTTCGTGACCCTACTCCTAACTGTTGTTTGGTTATTAAACAATCAGTGTACGAAGTTTCGTGACCCTATTTCTAACTGTTGTTTGTTTATTAAACAATCAGTGTATGAAGTTTGGTGACCCTACTCCTAACTGTTGTTTGGTTATTAAACAATCAATGTGCAAAGTTTGGTAACTACTACAAACCGTTCTTTAGTTATTAAACAATCAATGGAATAAGTTTAGCTGCCCTTCTCCTAGCCGTACATTAGTTACTAAACAGCCAGTGTACGAAGTATGGTGATTCTTATCCTAACTGTTCTTTAGTTATTAAAAAATCAATGTGTTAAGTTTGGTTACTCTGCTCCTAGCCATTCATTTGTTACTAAAAATCAGTGTACCAAGTTTCGTTACTCTACGAAGTTTGGTGACCCTACCCCTAACTGTTCTTTAGTTATTAAAAAATCAATGTGTTAAGTTTGGTTACTCTGCTCCTAGCCATTCATTTGTTACTAAAAATCAGTGTACCAAGTTTCGTTACTCTACGAAGTTTGGTGACCCTACCCCTAACTGTTCTTTAGTTATTAAAAAATCAATGTGTTAAGTTTGGTTACTCTGCTCCTAGCCATTCATTTGTTACTAAAAATCAGTGTACCAAGTTTAGTTACTCTACGAAGTTCGGTGACCCTACCCTAACTATTCTTTAGTTATTAAAAAATCAATGTGTTAAGAGTGGTTACTCTGCTCCTAACCGTTCATTTGTTACTAAAAATCAATGTGTTAAGTTTCATTACTCTACACCTTACCGTTCCTTAGTTATTAAACAATCGGTATACATATTTAGGTAGCAATCAAAGTACGAACTTTGCTGATCCTACCCCTAACTGTTCTTTAGTTATTAAAAAATATCTAAAGTAACTTATTGTACCCTACTCCTAACCATTCTTTCGTTAATGAACAATCCGTTTATTAAGTTTGGTGGCCCTTCTAACTTCTCTTTAGTTATCAAAAATCAGTGTATGATGGTTCTATTCCTAACTGTTTTTTAGTTATGTAAAAATTAGTGTACGAATTTATTGACTTTACTCCTAATCGTTCATTAGTTATTGAATTGTAATACCTGTTGTATTGACCTTTGAAATATATGTATGTATTTTTTCTTCCAGCTATTGCCAAATACAATCTAAGCACCAGTTTATTGTATTTTTGCCCTAGATTTAGATTAGCAACCCATGTTATATTTTTAGCTTTGAAAATATTTATTTTCCAGTAGGTGCTAAGAAGGATGCAAGTAGAGATAAGTTGATGATTTTTACCATTTCTTATTGAGGACTAAAGTTGTGGTTAATCAGCATGAGGCTCTTTACGCTCACAAGGACCGACTTACGTCGTTAACGTGGCTAACGAAGAATCAATAAAGGTGGTTAAGATCCCCCTCCCTTTTCCGCTGCCTCTATGGTAAGCTTTAACAATTCGATTTCCCGTTGTGCATACAACGCATATAGCCCACCGCTTAAGAAAAATACAACTACCTGTTCAAAGGTTCATAGAAATAGAAGGAACTAAAAACAAAAATGTCTGTCTCCGTTTATTAAACTTATATTGAGTAAAATCAACCTTTTCTTTCTGCAATTATTAAAGTATACGGTATTTGAAATAATTATGGACATGTCCTGGTTCATACACATACACTAGTCACTGGAATTAAAAAAGTACATCTAAACAGTGAATTTAGTATTAGTTAAATATGTTATTTCAGAAATATAAAATACAAATGAAAAAGTTGTTCAGTGCACTAGTATTTTGTATTTGCTTTAAACAGAGCAATATACCTTGCTTTTATGCTACCACAATCCCACTTCGTTGGTAAAAGAGTAGCCCAAGAGTTGGCGGTAGGTGGTGTTGACTACCTGCCTTCCCTATACTCTATTACTGCTAAATTAGTGACGTCTAGCGCAGATAGCTCTTGTGTAACTTTGCGGAAAATTCAAAACAAATCATTTATACTACCACAAGTTTGTCAATTTATGATTGTGTAATATTGTTTCAAATGTCATGTATTACTCTCTACAAATCATATAAATTGTTTGATAGCCGTTTCGTTTTCTCAGTTTCCATATAAGTCCATACAGTCTTAACTATATTCATACTGAGACTTTATGCAGGCCTAGTCATGGTTGTGAGTAATTCATCGGCCTCTTTCCCCCGCCCCCCCCCCTCTTTCTATATAATGTTGCCAAACAATTTGAATTTGGATTTACCTGTAAAGATAACCCTCCTACAGCTTAGTCCTCCGGTGGGACAGCGGTATGCCTTCCGATTTACAACATTCAAATCAGGGTTTCGATTCCCCTCGGTGGACACAGCAGATTTCCAAATGTGGCTTTGCTATAAGAAAACACACCTACAGCTTCTTTCATCCCACTGCTTTAAGTTGGATATCCATTCTGTTCTCGTAGTTCGATTAGCTCTCCTAAGCAATAGTTTTGAGCAGCAACACATAAATTGAGGCCACTTTGTGCTAATGGAGCTTTGTGCTCTTCTGGAGGTAACATTCACAGTTTTATAACTACAGTTAAGTCATCCGCATAGTCTCTACTGGATTGTCACTTATCACGTAAAGAGTGTACTTTGAAGTACTAAACTTAACTTTTGAAGAGTTTGAGCTTTCCATCTCATTGCTGTTTTTTTTTTATTAACAATACTAATTTAACTTATCCTCTTCAGTTTCTATACAGTTGTTATTGAAACATAAAAATTTAACCTCAATCAGTTGCATGTAGTAGCCTTTACCATCCCAAACTTTGTTTTTTTTTAATATATTTCGTATGATAGTTCTTTCCTGGGAGCGATGAGTGCATTACCATACTACTGCTGGGAATAGTATGACTACCTGTACGTGTATGGGAATTAGGCCAGTGTGGCACTGTCTGACTGGTCAGTCACAGTGTAAACTAGAAACACGTGTACATATTATTTTGGTGTTCGTTTTCATGCAATAAAGTGGAACAATCCCATAATATTTATTTCGTACCAAATTTATTCACTCCTTCCATTGTATTTTCAACCTATACTTCTTATTCCTTCAGATTCATTTATAGTATCTGATGAAACATGAAGCTCTATCCACGTAAGATTTCCCCTACTTGTAATAATAATACTATTAAACTGATTCTGAAGAAATTACACGTTTAAAGGGATTTGTAATTCCATACTTTATCTCCCAGTAAGTGCGTATGTCTTATGTTCGGCTTGTATGTTCCTACTTTGAATTTTTAAACAAAAACAAGACATATATATTTTTCACCATAATTCACTTAAATTGTTTAAAACTACAGTTACAAAAACTGCACAAATTAAATAATGCTTGCCGTTTTGACCTTTGACTTTAAACGCCACCTTTTATTCTCGGATATTTCAGACAACCTATCTGCAGAGTTAATTTTCTTATGCTGACAAACATTACACTAAACGTTCCATGACGTCATAACTAACGCCGAACAGATAGAAAAGAAAACATAATAACATTTGAAATCATCTTTAATATACGTCAGAATTCAACCCACAAAGTTGAAAACAACTTTAATAAGTGTCCTAACGCACAGCACTATATCATTACAAATCCTTGTTCTTTCTTTTAATAAGTATCATATATATTTGTCATTGCTTTCTAGCTTCTACTCATTTGCATTGACGTGATTGGCCTTGCAGTAACACGTCAGTAATATCCAATAATAATTAAGCAAAACCAACCAATAAAAAAACAGACAAGTGAGATTCGTTAATTAAAGGAAAATGCCAATTTGTCCCATTCTGTCCATGTTGTTATTACTTTAAAAGAAACAGGACAAAGTGCTGAAGTGAATTTAGTAATATCTTAGAATTGACAAGTCTAATGTTTTTCAACGTAAACAAGATCATCACCTTAGATATAATGTTTTACAAGCCTGTCTCACCATCACTTTAGAGAGTATGTTTTACAAGCCTGTCTCACCATCACTTTAGAGAGTATGTTTTAAAAGCCTGTCCCACCATCACTTTAGAGAGTATGTTTTACAAGCCTGTCTAACCATCACTTTAGAGAGTATGTTTTACAAGCCTGTCTCACCATCACTTTAGAGAGTATGTTTTACAAGTCTGTCTCCGACTGAAAGGTTAATCTAAATTGCAGAAAAGATGTCTATAGAAGAAAGTTTTCCGTATTTGGAAAAGAGGTTGGTTTCTAGTTTAAATGCCTAGTTTTAATATATTTTGAAAAACAAAAGATGGAATAAAAACTAAGGTAATTAAAAACAATTCCCAAATTATAGAATTTTTTTTCTAAAGTTTACGTTTTCATATATTCGGTGGGAAATTTATTTTATAATTTCATGACCTCATAGTTATCATAACTGAATGACTCAGTAAAACCTTATTTTGTAGAATCACTGTAGGGCAGAAATGCAAGTATCGTAGTGTGGATAATTAATGATTTTATGTGTGCTTTTGAATTATATGACTTGCTATTTTTCTTGTAATTGATGTATTTTTTAGAAAAAAGTTTTAGTATTCAGTATTTTATTTAAAACATCTCATATTATAAGTTGAGAGAAATTTCAAATGACTCGTTTAAGTGAAGTTCTACGATAACAATGTTCTAATTCGTCGATATCGTATTCTCTTTAATTGTATTCGTCAGAATGTGTATAAACATTATCTGTACACTTCTTTTTAGCATTAATGTTACCCAGGAAAATATTAACTGTGGCACAAAAAGTTCAACCAATTTTTATGAAAGTTATCCAAAATCCATACTAAGCGTTTCTAAGGTTCGTGAAAACCCAGAACCTTGCAGGTCAGTTGACTGTGAACAAGAAATCTTTTCGGTGGACACCGGTAGTCCTAATAAAATTTTCCTGGGTGGTTTGGGATGCCCAGTTCTTACACTGTCTGTTAAAACACAGACTCTTTATACGGGCACTTTACACGAAGGTTTATGTGCTTCTTCAAGTATTTGTAAAGAGTGCAAGACTTCTCCATCAGAAACCAAAGCGCAAAAAGATGAAATCAAAAGTTTGAAAAAGAAAGCTGTAGAGGAACGACCCGAGAACGCACCTGAAAGTGGTGTATCTTTATCAGATCTACACATTAAACCTCAAAGGCAAACATTAACTCTGGGTGTTAATACAGCCGAAGTAACATTATTTACGTCTGACAAATTACCAGACACAGCGGTTGCCAGCTGTTCTTCCACTGTCTCACCAGGTAAAAAGATTAAAGTTTGTAAGTGGGAAGACTGTGACGAGAGGCTTTTCCCTGACCAGATTTTGGAACATATTTGGAATGTTCATATTGAGCCCCAAAAAGAACAGAAGAACTATGCTTGTTTATGGAAGGATTGCAAGGTATCTAAGTAGTGTTAAGTATCATAGAATTAACGATTTAAAATATGCTGAAAAGTTATATACATTTATAAGTATGTTGGTAATAGTACATATTTTCAAAAGGAGTGTGGTAAAACATGATTTCTTGTTTGTCTCTCCAAACAAGGATTTCAAAGGATAATTTAGTCTTTGGAGTGTTTGGATTGTAAAAGTTAAAGGAAAATTACTATTGTATTTCAGAACTGTACTTATACAATGAATAGTGTGAGATACAAATTATAATTTTCTATTTTTCTGATCAAAGCAGCTTTTCTTAACTGAAACAAAGTAATAAGAAGCGATAAATTAAATGGTTTATTTTTATTACGCCCATGCCCCCACTGTTTCAGCGGTAAATCTGAAGTTTTATAACGCTAAAAAAACAGGTTTCGATACCCTTAATGGGCACAGCACAGATAACCCATTGTGTAGCTTTGTGCTTAGGAAAAAACAAACATGTTTAATAAGGTTTCATATATATGTTTAGAAAATTTAGTTCTTTTTTTTATATTTCTGTACCGATATTTAGTGCATGAGAAAATGACTACATAAACTGGAGTAAACAACGAAAGCGAAGCATAAATAACAGTAGGCTAGTTACGGGCTATGAAGTATAGGCTAGTTACGGGCTATGAAGTATAGGCTAGTTACGGGCTATGAAGTAAACAGATTTAGTGCATGAGAAAATGACTACATAAACTGGAGTAAACAACGAAAGCGAAGCATACATAATAGTAGGCTAGTTACGGGCTGTGAAGTATAGGCTAGTTACGGGCTATGAAGTATAGGCTAGTTACGGGCTATGAAGTATAGGCTAGTTACGGGCTATGAAGTAAACAGATTTACCTCTGATTTGAATTTGGAGAAAAATTAATAACCACGAAATCAAGATAGTTAATTTCAATTTCAATAGTATCGGGGGGATAATTAACGGTGTGATAACCAACAATTATCCCCATCCAATGAGAAATTATAAATCTTAAACTAACAAACATAACCAGTCGTCAAACTAATGTAAAATTCATTTCTAACTTTGTTGTATTAAATATGTATAATAAAGCTTGTTATTTTTTAACATGCCATACGATATTTAGTGTATCAAGTATTGTCACAAGTAAAAGTTATTGCTTCAATAACATAAATGCGAAAGTGTTTACATTACGTAGTTTCAAGGTTCGCGTAAAAATATGTGATTTCCTATATCAAATAATGTATTAAACACCGTATTTTTGAAGGATTTTGTTAAACTGTATTTTAATTTGAAGTATGATTATTTCTTTGAAGAATAAATGTATGCAAATCTAAAATTTATAATTACTAAACAAAAATTGAATATAACAAACATGCTAATATGGTTGTCAGTTACACACGTTCTAAACAACATCCTGCACACCAAAAACGTCGTGTCAACAACACATTGGAAACGAAAAGTGGTCGTTAGGTGCTGAAATATTTTTTTATTTCGAAAGTTACGGGTTTCCATCACACGTTTTCTGAAATTGAAATAACATTTGTATCTAATATTCTGTGGAGTAAATATTATTCTAGCATATTAAAATATCTTTAAGTTTTCTGTAACCCATTATTCCTAAAACAAATATAATGAATTGCGATCATAATTTTCTAGTAGTGAGAAAGTAGGTGCGGCATTATTTACTTTATATACTCTTTCCTCATAGTACAGTATTATAGTAGAGTATTATAGTAGAGTGTTATAGTAGAGTATCATAGTACAGTATTATAGTAGAGTATTATAGTACAGTATTATAGTAAAGTATTATAGTAGAGTATTATAGTAGAGTATTATAGTAGAATATTATAGTAGAATATTATAGTAGAGTATTATAGTAGAGTATTATAGTAGAGTATTATAGTACAATATTATAGTAGAGTATTAAAGTAGAGTATTATAGTAGAGTATTATAGTAAAGTATTATAGTAGAGTATTATAGTAGAGTATTATAGTAGAGTATTATATTAGAGTATTATAGTAGAGTATTATAGTACAGTATTATAGTAGAGTATTATAGTAGAGTATTATAGTAAAGTATTATAGTAGAGTATTATAGTAAAGTATTATAGTAGAGTATTATAGTAGAGTATTATAGTAAAGTATTATAGTAGAGTATTATAGTAGAGTATTATAGTAAAGTATTATAGTAGAGTATTATAGTAAAGTATTAT
>NW_013666739.1:94775-99587 GCF_000517525.1 Limulus polyphemus
ACACAGGTAAATAGATAGAAACGCATCTATATAGACACAAGTAGATAGGCAGAAACATATCTATACAAACACAGGTAAATAGATAGAAACGCATCTATATAGACACAAGTAGATAGGCAGAAACATATCTATACAAACACAGGTAAATAGACATGTATAGAGACACGGGTAGATAGACAGAAACACAACTATACAGATACAGATAAATACATAGAAACACGTCTATACAGTCATAAGTAGAAAGGCAGAAACACATCTATAGAGACATAGGTAGATAAAAACACATTTATACAGACACAGGCAGCAGATAGATAGTAACATATCTCTACAAACGCAGGCAGCAGATAGATAGTAACATATCTCTACAGACACAGGCAGATAGACAGACAAGAATTATCTACACACACAATGGTAGACATAAACGCATCTATACAGACACAAGTAGATAGACAGAAACATATCTATCCAAACACTTCTTATATTTATAACTTGCCCAATAAAGTACTTTGTTTGAGTTTTTATTTTCACAATCAAGTAATATACTATCTGATAAGTTGAAACATTTTTTAACCATATAACTTGCACTGTACATCTACAAAATGTGTATCAAATATTTATCCCTATAACTCTTTAAAGCAAAAACATTGTTGTCTCAGTTTAAAACACTAGTTTGTTTTCCCATAAACAGAAGTTTTATTATCTAAACATGTTTTAATAATCCGGTTTTAAAACGATATCAGAAGATGGTTCATTTTCTGGTAACGTGACGTATTTCTTCAACAAGTGCCTTTATTGATTAACAAATAAAACGTTTCACAAAACTTACCCACGTACACGTAAAATATAGACTAAATTTTTCGCTTTTGATAATACATTGATTCATCTCAAATAATCAGTATAAATATTTGGTATAGTAAGTTTATACTCTTTTACAAGTGTAAAATGTCAAGTGAATGTCTTCATAAGTTTAGTAAATATGTTTAAACTTGTCGTTGTATACGTGAATCAAAAACATACACACGTAACTAGAAAATAGCAGCACTTGCCAGATTAGTGCTCAAGATAAGTGTTGCTCTAATAATCAGATACGAAATATTTAAATACACAGGCGATAGCAGGTCAAAAACTCGCAATTCCCACAGAAGTAGATACTTTCAACTCATATACTAAGTGTGGTATGCAGAATGCCATCTTAGATATCTCACGTTTCTCTGAACACTGTTTATCACAAGTAAATACTAGACCTGCTCACGCAGGATGTTCTGTTTCAAGAGTAAATAAAACCAAAATTAAGGATAACATATATTTTTCTTTTCTGCTTTCGATGTTCATGTGTCATGCTGTATTGTAGCCTACAGAGTGCGTAATTCTTCTCGTGATTCGTGGTATGCGCACGTTTTACTGACTCACGACAGTACAAATTGCAACGTTAAGTGTCCCTTATGTGACGTCATTTTAGTGTCTACTGACTGACAGACAGACAACACTACTGTATAGTGGTGCGAGTGGTTAAAACAGGTGACCCCTCTAGGCGGCCTTTGGCTCCCTTTCGGGGAAATTACATTTTGTTATCAAGATGTTGACATTCACTAAACTAAAGAAAATATACAAAACTTAGCTGATTTCTGTCAGACTACATTTAAATTAACTAACAGAATTGTATGAAAGTTCCATATGTTGTTGTTTTTCTCTTTTTGCTCAAACGGTTTTGCACTAAGAAAAAGCTACGTTTACAGGGGCAAGAACATTCGTTTGTTCCCGTTATTTGTATAGAATGGAATTAGATTAATTCCGTAAATTTTTTTTAAATTTTAGAATTATAAGCAATTAAATTTTTAATGACTACATAGTTTTGTTGGTTTAGGTTTCCAACATTCAGTCAAATAAATACGTTAGATGCGCTATTCACATGAAATTATAGTCAATGTAGTAAGAGTGAATATTTTAATATTTTGATTTTTTAAAACTGAAGTCAGTGTTGCTATATGAGTTTAATTCTTAAGTAATTTAATCTTCGTTTTAAAGTTACGTAACCTGTCGTCAAACCCAAATTTACACATACATCGGTATCCCTAGTTTATCCTAATGAAACACATATCCACAATTTCAACATTGTTCAAAATTATTTTACAAGAAAAACATTTTAATGCAGTGCTTGTATAGTTTGTTTGTTTGTTTGTAATTAAGCACAAAGCTACACAATATGCTATCTGTGCTCTGCCAACCACGGGTATCGAAACCCGCATTCTAGCGTTGTAAGTCCGCAAACATACCTCTATGACACTGGGGGGCGTTGGTATAGTTCAAATAAATAAAATATATAAAACTTTAAATTGTTATTTTACGATAAAAAGCTGATTGAACAGAGTTCAACCTTTCTCGGGTATTTTTTTTATTTCATACAGTCACTGTTTGTCCATTTACCTACCGTAATCATTGTGTTGTATTTCTTTGAAAACACATAATATTACAAGATTTTATCTTATTATCAATACAGGTGTTCAATCGGCACTCTTCCTCCCAGAAATGGCTAAATCGTCACGTACTGATCCACGCTGGTAAAAGACCGTTTGCATGTATTTTTCCCGACTGTGAAAAGAGATTTGACTCTACGGAAGTAATGGAGAAACACATCAACATACACCTAAGAAATGACTTGTCTAACAAGCCTGTCAGAAGAGTCATTAAAATACCGAGGTATCGCAGTATTAAGAATCGTCAATCCGGTAAGATATGGTCTTGTCTATCCATCTACTATGTCTGTATATAGATGCGTTTCTACCTATTTACCTGTGTTTGTATAGATATGTTTCTGCCTATCTACTTGTGTCTGTATAGATGCGTTTCTACCTATTTACCTGTGTTTGTATATATATGTTTCTGTCTATCTACTTGTGTCTGTATAGATGCGTTTCAACCTATTTACCTGTGTTTGTATAGATATGTTTCTGCCTATCTACTTGTGTCTGTATAGATGCGTTTCTACCTATTTATCTGTGTTTGTATAGATATGTTTCTGCCTATCTACTTGTGTCTGTATAGATGCGTTTCTACCTATTTACCTGGATTTGAGTATATCTCTAAAAGTGAGTATTATAGTACAGTATTATAGTAGAGTATTATAGTAGAGTATTATAGTAAAGTAATATAGTAGAGTATTATAGTAAAGTAATATAGTAGAGTATTATAGTACAGTATTATAGTAGAGTTTTATAGTACAGTATTATAGTACAGTATTATAATACAGTATTATAGTACAGTATCATAGTAGAGTATTATAGTAGAGTATTATAGTACAGTATTATAGTACAGTATTATAGTAGAGTATTATAGTACAGTATTATAGTAAAGTAATATAGTAGAGTATTATAGTACAGTATTATAGTACAGTATTATAATGATTCACCATACTCATAAAGTAAGAGTTTGCAGCTTCAAGAAAAGTTTTATGCATCTAAACCGAACCTGTAGTTTATAGTGTCCAAATTCATGGCTGAATATGTTTGAAGAATAAATGAACAAATAAACGCTCATATGTTGGCACTCGTAGAAACACTAGTTGACAAGAGACGCCACATTTCTAGACATACTAGTTTACAATACACATCACGCTTAGAGACATATTACTTGAGAAGAATTAAACTAGTTGGCAAGAGACGCCACACTTAGAATTAAACGAGTTGGCAAGAGATGCCACACTTAGAAACATACTAGTTCACAGGAGAGGCCACGCTTAGAGACGTACTAGCAAGCGACGCCATATTTAGACTAAATCAAAGGTATAGAAATATTTTAGTGTTATTGAAACAAATGAAGGAAATGAAACAAAAAACAAATACTTTGATCTCAAGTTAGTAAACTTGAATTCTTTTCAGCAGATCATTTTATATCAGTGACATAATAACACATCACATAAAACAAGAACTTATCCCGAATTGTACATCTTTAAAATAACACAATTTATATATAAAAAGTATAATATAAATTAAATACCCATACGAGAAGTTATTGTTGTACAAAACCTGAAATCTCGGCCTGTGTCATATTGGAATAATGTTATGTTTAAATGTTATTCGAATTTAAATATCCTCTTTGAGGGTTCAGTGCTAATCTTGAGGGTTTATAATACTAAAATACAGGGTTCGGTATTTGCGATAGGCACATTACAAATAGTCCATTGTCAGCTTTATGATAAATAAACAAAATGTAAACGATTTCTAACAAAATGCAGATGGAAGGTAGAATATTTCAATAAAGTTCTTTGTTTAAAATATATTACACGTTGAAAACGTAAACGTAGGTATTTCAATAGGGAAAATAATGTGTCCGAACTCAAGACAAAGATATCGTTATATTTAGGATGGGCCTAATGCGGCTCGGTAGTTAGCATGCTGGACTGTGGATCTGAGGAACTGTGGTTCGTATCCAGTTTCTTCGGAGCTATAGGTGCATCATAAGAGTAACGGACAAATGCCACTATTTGATCAGACGAGAATAGCCAAAGAGGGTGGGTGGTGTTGACCAACTACTTATCTTCTTGTCTATAACTTCACAAGTAGGGACAGCTAGCGCAAATATGCCTCTTGTAGTTTTGCACGAAATATAACAAACTGTTTAAGATACTAATACGAAGATATCAAGTTCTATATAAATACTTCACTTTATATATCTTATAATACTGTACTATAATACTCTACTATAATACTGTACTATAATACTCTACTATGATACTGTACTATAATACTGTACTATAATACTCTACTATAATACTCTACTATAATACTCAACTATAATACTCTACTATAATACTCT
>NW_013666739.1:100573-102467 GCF_000517525.1 Limulus polyphemus
TCTGTGTCTGTAAAGATATGTTACTATCTATCTGCCTGTGTCTGTAGAGATATGTTACTATCTATCTGCCTGTGTCTGTAGAGATATGTTACTATCTATCTACCCGTGTCTCTATACATGTCTATTTATGTGTGTGTGCATAGATGTGTTTCTGTCTATTTATCTGTGTCTGTATAGATGTGTTTTTATCTACCTGTTTCTGTATTAATATGTTTCTATCTACCTACCTGTGTCTAATAGTTGTGTTTATATGTATAAATAAAGAATATTTTATCTTGCGATATTTCTAAATACAGAACATTAGAAAAAAAAATAGCTACGTTCTCCACTTTTGGTGTATTTCCCGAAAATGCTGCAAATAATAAAACGATACAAAGCATCAAAAAACTTTCCTGGACTAAATTCTTAGTTTTTATGTAATATTATGGATATATCATTAACCAAAAACAGAGAAACATTCTGGTTTAAAACATTTCTTTTTCTTGAGACCTAATTTATATGATTATTAATATAAAAGACAATTTTGACCCCCCCCCCTCCAGTGGCTCAGCAGTAAGTCTTTAGGCTTATAACGCTAAAATCCGGATTCGATACCTGTGGTGGTTAAAGCACAGATAGCCCATTGTGTAGCTTTGTGCTTAATAATAAATAAATTTAAAAAATAAAATAATAATAACGCCACTAACATTTTATCTTAATTTCATTTCATTTCAGGTGTTTTTCATGAATTTTAAGTCGCGAAATTCAACTGATATCGCTGTTACCACTATGCTGTACAATTTAACGAGCTATAATGTCACTAAATTGGTATTTTAACTCTCTAGTATTCACAAACTGGTTCTTTCAAAATGTATTATAACATTGTTGAAAGTTGATTAATTTTAGATCCGACAGCTCCAAGGTATAACTCTAATGAATTTATTGCGTTTCAGAAGTAATTTACTTCACACAAAACTAACGTCTTTAATCAAGAATGTAAGTGTTTAAGACGTGTATGTAATATATTTGAACATATTCTTCGTTTTGTTGTGCAACCAAAACTTACTCACTGACAAAGAAAGAAGAAATGGATTTTGTTTGTAATTAAGCACAAAATTACACAATGGGCTATCTGTGCTCTGCCCACCACGGGTATAAGAACCCGGATTCTAGCGTTGTAAGTCCGCAGACATACCGCTGTGCCACTGGGGGACGAAGAAATGGAACAACTTTTCTCTTTCAACATTTGGAACACGTTCTGTTGCCATTTGGGAAAATCTCAATGAAATGGAGATAACCACTCTGAAACTGATGAACAGTTCTTGAATTTCGGAATAAAAAAAAAAGAATAACGATATCCAAATACAATGGAGAAATTTTTAACCATTTAGGATAAAAAAGTGACTGTTTAAATTTAATGAATAATGGTATTTCAACGTAAATTATACGTAGTTGAAAATAGGTGTAGCTAATAAAATTAAAAGTTAGTTCTATGATGATTTAGTTAAGAAAGACACGTTGAAGTCATTCTAGTTGAGAGTATTACTTTGGGAACGAGATTAAAACAACCGTTTATTATACTCCGTTTACTTTCTTCAGCTCTTTAAATTATGGATTATAGAACAGTTAATTCCCGTATTAATAAATGCATCTTAGTTTAAAACTTGCGGATGAAATTTAAGGAATTATTAAGAACATAAAATATTGGTAATGTTGACTAGCCATGCTAGTTACATAAAATATTGGTAATGTTGGATAGCCATGCTAGTTACATAAAATATTGGTAATGTTGAATAGCCATGCTTGTTACGTAAAATACTGGTAATGTTGAATAGCCATGCTAGTTACATAAAATATTGGTAATGTTGAATAGCCATGCTTGTTACGTAAAATATTGGTAATGTTGAATAGCCAT
>NW_013666739.1:103467-112733 GCF_000517525.1 Limulus polyphemus
ATATAACCAAATAACACGATTGAAGTTTACTCCTACCTCCATAACGGGATGTTAAAATACAGACATATAACCAAAATAACACGATTGGAAGTTTGACCTATCTCCATAACGGGATGTTAAAATACAGACATATAACCAAAATAACACGATTGGAAGTTTACTCCTACCTCCATAACGGGATGTTAAAATGTTTAACGTATAACACTAGATTTTAGGTTATCTCATGTGACGCAACATTTAATGTTTTAAGTTGGACAGTACGTTTGTGAATGTTCGTTGCTATTTAAAACTTGAAATTCTCATTATCCTTTATGCAATACTACACTCCATGGTGAAAGTAATTAGGCTATACATTATACTAAAGGTTTCCTATTTATAACAACACAGAACAAAGGACATTTGTCTGAATTCTTCTAATTATATAAGCTCTATTTTTGTCAATTTTATGTAGTATATTTTGAAATGTATCTCGGATAAATTAAACTCTGCTCACATTTAATTATCTAGCTAACAATATCCACAGCCTCATTACAAATATAATTAATATCCGATTGATGATTACAGTAAAGAAAAAAAAAACGGCGTGGGCGAGTCTGTTTGTTTGTTTTGGATTTCGCGCAAAGCTACACGAGGGCTATCTGCGCTAGCCGTCCCTAATTTAGCAGTGTAAGACTAGAGGGAAGGTAGCTAGTCATCACCACCCACCGCCAACTCTTGGGCTACTGTTTTACCAACGAATAGTGGGATTGATCGTAACATTATAACGCCCCCACGGTTGAAAGGGCGAGCATGTTTGGTGTGACGGGGATTCGTGAGTGCGACCCGCAGATTGCGAGTCGAACGCCCTAACCACCTGGCCATATCGGGCACTTGTGCTAGTCTAAAGTCAATTTCATATGAAAAGTAAACAATACACAAACTGATCATTAAAGGAGGTACGAATCTGGTAAACTTTGTATTTAAGACAATGATGTTTCCGTAAATATTAAAGAAATGAATTTAATAGCTGCATTGATGCTGACATCTATAAATAAATGTAAAATTTCATTAATAAAATTGTTTCTAAACTATAACGTTTGTGTTAAAAACATATATTGTGTTTGAAAAATACTCTAGGAGATTAGTATGTGTGGGGAAAGGTTCATAAGTGAAAAATAATTATTTGAAGTAATTTTATCAGACCTAAACTGTCAGAAGAAATTAATATATCATTTCTGGCGCCATCTGGAATTGGAAAAGTAAATTTCACATTTGCCATTAACAACAAAAATATGTTTTATTTTTGCTTTTTTTTAAATGAAATTTAGAATGAAAACGAGTAATTTGGTTAAAGTTTACCAATAGAATATTTTATCAAAAGAGAGCGCACATGTATATTTTTAACACTATCGCATATTGCTACGTACAGGTAACAAATTTATCTTTGTGCATAATATACATACAAATGCGCCAGTTCTGTAATTGAATGCTCATGTTTCCAGGTAGTAGTTTAAGTAAACCATGGACTTTTTTTGTTGGTTCCTCAATCGAATAATGTTACTTCACACCACTGTATATAGATAAAATGTGAAAGTAAACAATATATATAGATTTAAGCATAGGAGAAACAAAAACTAAACTGTAGACATTTCATTTTCATTAATCGGTATTGTATTATAATTTATATTTTAAACTGAAAATTGCCCTTCCCCAGTGGCACAGCGGTATGTCTGCGGACTTACAACGCTAGAATCCGGGTTTCGATAGCCCATTGTGTAGCTTTGTGCTTAATTACAAACAAACAAATAAACTGAAAATCAAAATAGTTTCAAGCATACTTAGCGAAGGTGTTATACTCAGCATGATGACTAGGTTTAAAAATCTAAAAAAGCATACTTTTTTTAAGCTCCTTGGTGGTTCAGCGGTAAGTCTGAGGGCTATCTGTGCTCTGTCCACCACGAGGAATCGAACCTCAGAGCTGTAAGAGTCCGTGTCTGATCGAATAGTGGGACTTGACCGTTACTCTTAGGGCGCTCGTATGGCTACAATATACGGAGTACAGTTTTGCGGCCATTACACTGTAATTAGTGGGTAACACCTGGCTCATTCTTAATAAAACAGTAAAGTCTATTTGTTGGTATTTTCACCGGCGTAAAAAGTTCATTAAGTGTTTTATCCATATATATGTATATATTTATTTACAATGATGTGAATTTATTAAAATTCAGAACCTTAGCATGGGTTGAATGTATCAGTAATTATTGTAAATTTTATGTTTATGTTTACTTGTCTTTGTCAATTTTTAGATCATGCATCGTTTTTTGACAATGGAATAATGGAACGGATTAAGTACGGCTTGATGAAGTTTAGCGAAGAGACAAATATGAACACAAAGGGTCAACCATTTTTCTTATCATTCCGAAGTTTTGTACGTATTAATTCCACCCAATAACAATATATTGGATTAACTAGAACTAAATAAGACATAGGCATATAAGTAAAATGTTACAAAAAATATTTTAAGCAAAATTATACAAGGAAATAAATATATTTTTGGCCGAAGGAAGTGATTAATAAAAATGAAACAATACATATACTAGTAGCATGAAAATTTTTTTTATCCTTAATAATTAAAAAAAATTAGCGTTACAGTTTGTATATGTATATATAAAACTACATAATGAGGTATACTTGTAGTTTTAGATGTATATGTGTATATAAAACTACATAATGAGGTATACTTGTAGTTTTAGATGTATATGTATATATATAAAACTACATAATGAGGTATACTTGTAGTTTTTAGATGTATATATAAAACTACATAATGAGGTATACTTGTAGTTTTAGATGTATATGTATATATAACTACATAATGAGGGGTACTTGTAGTTTTAGATATATATGAATATATAACTACATAATGAGGGGTACTTGTAGTTTTAGATGTATATGAATATATAACTACATAATGAGGGGTACTTGTAGTTTTAGATATATATGCATATATATAACTACATAATGAGGGGTACTTGTAGTTTTAGATATATATGCATATATATAACTACATAATGAGGGGTACTTGTAGTTTTAGATGTATATATAAAACTACATAATGAGGTATACTTGTAGTTTTAGATGTATATATAAAACTACATAATGAGAAGTACTTGTAGTTTTAGATGTATATGTATATATAACTACATAATGAGGGATACTTGTAGTTTTAGATGTATATATAAAACTACATAATGAGGTATACTTGTAGTTTTAGATGTATATGTATATGTAACTACATAATGAGAGGTACTTGTAGTTTTTAGATGTATATGTATATATAACTATATAATGAGGGGTACTTGTAGTTTTAGATACTACATAATGAGGTATACTTGTAGTTTTAGATGTATATGTATATATAACTACATAATGAGAGGTACTTGTAGTTTTTAGATGTATATGTATATATAACTATATAATGAGGGGTACTTGTAGTTTTAGATGTATATGTATATATAACTACATAATGAGGGGTACTTGTAGTTTTAGATATATATGCATATATATATAACTACATAATGAGGGGTACTTGTAATTTTAGATATATATATATATGTATATATAACTACATAATGAGGGGTACTTGTAGTTTTAGATATATATATGTATATATAACTACATAATGAGGGGTACTTGTAGTTTTAGAAATATATGTATATGTAACTACATAATGAGGGGTACTTGTAGTTTTAGATATATATGTATATATAACTACATAATGAGGGGTACTTGTAGTTTTAGATATATATATGTATATATAACTACATATGTATATATATATATAAGACCACATTTTAAGCAAATTATATTAAGAAATATTTTTCTCTCCAATGATTTTGTTAAGCTAAATACCCTACAGGCATCAGTTAGCAAATAACAAAATCTAGTGTGTTAAGGAGGTTGTTAAGATAATCACCTAATTATTTGCAATAATCAATTAGCAAACAACACAAACTTTTGGGTTAATGGGATTGTTAAACTAATTATCTACAGACATTAATTTACAAAAATCATAAACTTCTGGATGAAAGATGTTTGTCAGGTAAAAAAGATGTTTGTCATTAATTAGAAAGAAATACAAAGTTCTAGGTTGAAGATGTTTGTCAGGTAAAAAAGATGTTTGTCAGAAAGATGTTTGTCATTAATTAGCAAGAAATACAAAGTTCTGGGTTGAATATGTTTGTCAGGTAAAAAAGATGTTTGTCATTAATTAGCAAGAAACACAAAGTTCTGGGTTGAAGATATTGTTAAACTAACTATCTACAACAATTAGCAACCAGTACATTTATTTGGGTGAAATAGGTTGTTGAGATAAATTATCTACAGACATTAATTTACAAAAATCATAAACTTCTGGATGAAAGATGTTTGTCAGGTAAACATTAATTAGCAAGAAACACAAAGTTCTGGGTTGAAGATATTGTTAAACTAACTATCTACAACAATTAGCAACCAGTACATTTATATGGTTGGAAGAGGTTGTTGAGATAAATTCTCTATAGGCACTAATTAGCTAGCTCATTAGGTATTATTAGCAAAAAAACAACAACAAAAAAACGATTTATGTATAAGACCGCAATTTTCTGGATTAAAAGGTTTTTTCAGCTAATTATATACTGGTATTAATTAGTAAATAACACAATCTTCTGGGTTAAAAGGGTTTGTAAGCTAGAGCCATTAACTAGCAAACAGAGTGTGATCAGAACTATCATAATTAAACTAAGCCTTACGAAATAGGTTTGGATTGAAAAAGAAAACTCTGGAGTCAAATTAGCAGGAACTGGTGAGAAAATATTGCGCTTTTTAACAGCTACTTGAGGGAGATAACCGTCAGTCATTTTGAAATTTGAAGTGATAGAAGCTCTAGGGAAAACACCTAATCAACACCACCCACCGTCAGATACTTCAGCTACTCGTGTCAGACCGAATAGTGAGATTTGACCGTCGCTCTTATAATTCACTTACGACCTTAAAAATAGCGTATTGCTTGGCATGAACTGGTGGTTAAGGCGTTCGACTCGCAATCCATGGGTCATAATCCTCGTCACACTGAACATTCTCATGGGGGCGTTATAATGTGACGGTCAATCCCACTGTTTATTGGTAAAAGAGTAGCCCAAGAGTTGACGGTGGATGGTGATGACTAGCTGCCTTCCCTCTAGTGTATCACCGCTAAATTAGGGACGGTAAGCGCACATTGCCCTCGTGTGGCTTTGGGCGACAGCTAGTGCACATAACCCTCGTGTGCATGGTTTTGCACGAAATTCAAAACAAAACAAACCTAAAGAGCGGAGCGCGATTCTTTTTGCAATAATGTGACACAAAACACGGAACATCGTTTTGCAAACTGAGCCTAGAAGGACTCAGTTTTTATTTAAAATATAAGTGATGAATTTAATTAAACTTAAATTAATTAATTGTTTTACTTTTGTAAACTTTTTTAAGCGTACTTGTTTATTTGTGTGGTTTCAGCGTCTTGAGAATATTGTTTGAAATGGCATTTAATTTGCATGACGTTACTGAGTATTAAATGTAATATAGTATGCTAAACGAAGAGTAAATTTTCAAGTAATTAGAAATGACCAAGAGCTTTCGATCTTTTAAAATGCTAGAGCTATCGACAAAACTAAACAGTTATTTCATCATTATTTAATTGTATTTTCAGGTTCTTGGTCGTCGAGTTGATGCAAAAAAAGATACCACGTTGCTGTTACACTGGGTACCTGAAAATGTGTAAATATCTATTTGTTAAAAAATAAAACATTAACATATTTACCATCCCCTATAGACATATTGCCTGTTTGTTCACTTAGATAGCCTTCCAGTATACATACGTGCTTTTATTATACCTGCTAAGTCCATTTTCAAAGCGATTTTGTATGTTTTACTATTTATTAAGAAAAAATAATTTCCCAGAAATATTATCTTAGATCATACTTAGTCCTCTTTTATGATGTTACAAGAATGTTACGAATCATGTTAACAAATGGATAACTGGAATCCCAGTAAAAGTGTGTGTGAAAAACACCACCTCACGTTTCGAGATGTTTTGCAAAATGTGATATGAACTATCTTAAAACTAAGCCAAATTTCACACAGCTGACGACTTAGTCGAATATAAAGCATTCAAAATATTGCCTTTGAACACTAGACAAGTTTTGATAGGTCGATTTGTTCGTATCGTAACAAAGATTTACATCAAGATTTTAAATTTTGTACTCAGTTTAGTAAGGATATGTATATATATATATATATGTTATTTCTTTTTTTTGTCTAATAATTCTAACTTGTGATATTTTTTCTAGAAACATGACTATTGAAGGACTGAAAATTGTTTACTTTGCAATTTGTTTTTGAAGTAGCGAGACATATGTCGAGAGTGTTCAATTTGGCACAGTAAACATCAACATGGCATGCAATATCAAAGTTATTCAATCAGCATCAAAGGAATAAAGTAGTTAGCGTACCCATAGAAACAAGAACCTGAGTACACGGCGTTGTGAAAAAAAAAAAAACTTAGTGTTCTAGGGTTACTAGCTGCAAATGAAGCTTCGCAAAGTATACTAATAATTTTCTTTTATTCGTTAGTTTATTTGAGAAGTTTTTGTTTAGAAATTTGCGAGTCTTTTTTTATGAATTCTTAGAATTTTTAGATTTTTTTTTCTGTAGTTTCACTCATTTCAAAACTAGTTTTCATCCGCAGTCAAATCTAACTTTTATGTCAAAGACCAACCTTATGGATCATTAGACGTGCAAGGTTTCAAACCCTTTGTTTTAGAAGGTACTTAATAGAAAAATCGATAGGGATACTGTATTAGGATTATTATAAAGCTATTTCATGTTAAAGTAGGCTTCTATACCTCTGAAGGAAAGCCATAAGGATTAACTCAAGTAATCAGATTTTTTTAGATTTGATTTACATAAAATTGACCCCACGAAAGGGCGACTTGTTAAGCGGGGGAACTTATACTAGTATTTTCAGCCTGAACTTCACCTTCTTGTGACACATGGGCTAAACGGCTAGGTCAGAGATCTCCAAGGTTCCAGATATAACCATCTCTAATATTGAATTACTGGTCAGAAGGAATGCAGCCAGCCAGCAGTACCCTCCACCAGTCGTCAGGCTCTTTGAATCGAGTAACAGAATTGACTGTCATTTTTATAACGCGTCTACAACTAAAGGTGAAGTGTGTTCAGCAGTATCACGTCTCGAATCCCAGAGTTTCCGATGAGCAGCGCAAGACACTAATTGCTAGGCTACATATTTCTTGGTATATATATATATTTAAAAACAAGTCGAAGACGATGATGCTTTATTGAACGCATGATTAACACGTATTTACAACTTGCATTTGATTTATGGACGAAAATACAGAGTATTCTAAGGAGTAAAACAAAAATTGACAACCTTCATTATTTGTAACTTTGTGTTAACCTGATCATATTATTTCAGATTTCCTGATGAATGGGTGTCCGAGGACAACGTTTCAAATTATTCTCGTCGTACAGTTCCTTTGTTTCAATTACCACATGGAGCTATAGCTGAACTTGACCCTTTGATTCCCAAAAGTGTAAATCGTGGACGAAAGTGATTGCATAACTACACTGAATCTATTTATTATTGGCATAAGTAACATGGACAGTTTTGTTTCATTTTGGACTTGAATGAACTTGTATTGCAACCAACGTGTTTATTACAGTTTTTAATAACATTTCCTGTTCCAGTATGCCGTTGAAGGAAACGGCGTGGCAGTTAAAGTTCAATCAGTCAAACATGTCGAGTTCAATTTGTCTTTACACCTTCATTATAACAAGAACTAGGCACAGCTGATCTTGCAATTCCAGTAATACAGAAGTTGAGTATGCTATAATACAACGATTTTGGAGCCTCACCACGTCGTTACAGTCTGTGTCGCTACATCCTTCTTGCTCTATCTGACGACTGTGCATCTTCAAGATAGGCTTATAGCGTTCTTTCCAGTGCAAAAGGCTCCGTCTCAAGACTGTTATTTCCAAAGCCCACCACCTCTCCCTGCTTTCCCTCTATAATCCATCCCGTGTGCAAGGTAGAAAATTTCCGAGCATCAGTTTCAACTGTCTGATTACACAGAAACCTGTAGGATCTGCGTCTGGCGACTTGAACATTAATAGTGTGAATATGCGTTTCATTTTCCAGCTGTTTGTGGTATCCGACTGTTGAAAGGATATGTTGTGCACACGCGTCTTGTATTTCTTTTCCAGACGGAGGCCCTTCTTGATTATGTTGGTAATTGTTTCCTCTGACACGTGGGCGTATTTTATCACTGGTATATGTGTTCGTGGACTGCACGTGTGTTATGAAACGCAAAATATTATAAAAAATGTGGTTGTGATACATTTTGTTCTATCGCGACTTTAATCGACTGTGGTTGTCACGTGACTCGTGGAGTTGCATATTCAAAATCGTTTTGGTATAACATACGCAATCCTCTGTATATGTGAAAGCTCTTTAGTGTTTCTCATATGCTTGTGAGAACTGATGTCGTAACCTAAAACTAATCGTTTGTGTGTGTGTTTATGAGTCGGAAATACAAATGATACATAAAGCCATTTTAAAAACAAATGTTGAAACACGTTTGAGAAATTATGTTACAGATACGTTTAATGATATAAATCTGTATATTTTCCAAAAAAATATCAACAGACTGCGTTTTGGTACTACTTCTAACATAAGTGCAGAAAATTAATAAAAAAATAATAAAGTGTTTTTATACAGAAAATTTACAGTGACTGCATTTCTCTGTTCATTGTCATCAGGCACTAACACATCACGGTTGTGATGGTTGTCCAGTGGTCATCCCACCAAGGCCAGCTTCATTAAACTAATAACGGAGCCTTCTTTTTTTTCTAATGAATCATTGTCAGTTAAATCAAAAGAAGTTGAGCATTACTGTCAATACGTTATACACCACATAACGTTTGGATACGTACACTCCGCATAAAACTACTTTTCAATTTTTGCATTTGAAAATGATGTGTTTACTTAACATACCTGACCCAGCATGGCCAGGTGGTTAGGGCGCTCGACTCGTAATCTGAGGGTCGCGAGTTCGAATCCCCGTCACACCAAACATGCTCGCCCTTGCAGCCGTGAGGGCGTTATAATGTGACGGTCAATCCCACTATTCATTGGTAAAAGAGTAGCCAAGAGTTGGCGGTGGGTGGTGATAACTAGCTGCCTTCCCTCT
>NW_013666739.1:112743-120177 GCF_000517525.1 Limulus polyphemus
GGACGGCTAGCGCAGATAGCCCTAGTGTAGCTTTGCGCGAAATTCAAAACAAACAAACAAACACTTAACATACCCTACCTGCACTCTCAGTGTGTTTTATTATATATATATTAGTTTTCCATTTATCTTTCTTCTAATAACTCCCGAGCTGGTGAAATATGACCTATATACAGGTACTTTCATCGATACCACCTGGTACTGAGTAAAAGCACTTTGCTACAAGTACCAAGGTGCACGCGAGTTTGCTTCACTAATCGAAACTGTGGGCTTGAAGTAGTTGACATTCGCTTCTTTGTTAACTGTTACCTGATATACTACGCTGTTAACAGGCGTAGACTCTCCACTCACCTTGCGTAGAACTGAAAGAGTATATTTATTTGGCGTAAAAGAGCTGTGCATTTTATGAACTCATGTGTGTCTCCATATCGAAAATAGATGAAATAATTTAGGAAGTGCAGGTAAAATGTAACTTTAGAAGTGTTGAATGATTTCAAAGTGAAAATATATAGTTAAAAATTCTTTGTTGGCAAAAATTACACGTGTTTAACTACTGATGTTTATCGCAATAAAATAAAGTTGGATTTAGTGAAAAACAGTCTTATTATGCTTAGATGGCTAGCATATATTTTTATGCACGATAGTTTCAACAGTTATCGTTCCTTTAATTTGTTTCTTTTTTTTAGAAACTAAAATTACCTTCAACAATAGATCATAAATTCTAGCCGGTGTATAACTGCGTTTTGCACAGATTAAAGGTTAATATCACTTATGATAAATGGGTTTGTTTGTTTGTTTTTTGAATATCGCCCAAAGCTACACGAGGGCTATCTGCGCTAGCCGTACCTAATTTAGCAGTATAAGACTAGAGGGAAGGCAGTTAGCCATCACCACCCACCGCCAACTCTTGGGCTACTATTTTACCAACAAATAGTGGGATCGACCGCAACATTATAACGCCCCCACGGCTGAAAGGGCGAGCATATTTAGTGGGAGGGGGATTCGAACCCGCAGATTGCGAATCGAGCGTCCTAAGCACCTGGCCATGCCGGACCGATAAATGGGTTAGTAACTTTTATTGTTACACTTCTCGATAGGTTTCATTTAAGTGTTATTTCCAGGAGACAAATCTCTTATGCTGTTATATATTTTTCTTTTAAAGATAAAATGTACGTTTTCTTTATACCAATGCTCCTTAAATATTGTCGAAAGTAATATGATTTGAACAGGCAATATTTACTATTCCAACTAAGTGTATCATCACTATTTAATAGAAAGAATCTCGCTAATGAAGAAACGCTCACAAAGTCACTTTACATGATATTTTGCTTATAGGCTACCAGGAGCCCCCCAGTGGCTCAGCGGTATGTCTGCGGACTAACAACGCTAGAAACCGGGTTTCGATACCCGTGGCGGCAGAGCACAGATAGCCCTTGTGTAGCTTTGTGCATAATTAAAAACAAACAAGGCTACCAGGAAAAACGATTTATTTTTAACACAGAAACAATATATCTGTGACTTACGTTGTCAACAAACTAGCAAACTAGACAGATAGATAGATCTATCTATAGAATAAATAGATAGATCCAATAAAATCTTAATACTTTACATAGTTTATTTAACAAAAAATATTAATAAATTTACCTAAAAACAGAAATTTAAAACTTTTGTTTTTTAGATCAAAGTGTTTGTAGAGTTTTGGTGAAATTAAACCTTAAATTCTAATATGAAGAAATAAAAGAAAACTTTAAAGTGTTCGCTCTTTCATTCTATTTTTTCGCCCTTCTATGAATCTAACAACCTGTTTACCAAATTTCTATGCAGTTATCTGTTTTCTTCTTTTTCTAAGAACGTACTAGGAAATATCGGTTATCTATCGACCTTATTGTGTAAAACAGAATAAATCGTTTAATTACGTCAAGAGTTGCGTTTAGAAAATGTGACTTTGTTCTGTAAGCCTAATGATAATAACATCGTTATCTTTGTTCTTCGTAAACATGAGATGGGGGGGCAGTCTTATTTACTTCTCTGTTAGGCAATGTTTCAATTGTTCAACACTGTAGACAGATAAGCAGATACTAACGGACTGTTGTGACTAATATTACATACACAAGAATAAAGTATGAAGTATAGTGGATGGGACTTCTTATAAGGACCAACAGGGTCCTTGCTTACGTATTTTTATATATACTAGATGTACTTTCGCAGGTTCCCGAAAGTATTCTAAAAGTAAATAAAACCAAAATTAAAAGTAACAAATATTTTTATTTTTTGCTTTCGAAGTTCATATGTCATGCTATGTTGTAGCCTACAGAGTGCATAATTCTTCTCGTGATTCATGGCATGTACGACAGTACAAATTGCAACGTTAAGCGCCCTTCATGTGATGTCATTTTAGTGCCTACTGACTGACTAACAGACGACACACTACTCTATAGGTGCGCGAGTGGTTTAAACAGGTGACCCCTTCAGACGGCCTTTGGCCCCTTTTCGGAGAGATAATAACATGCTGATAGATGTCACGTGATTGAGTTCGGTGGTGTCCGAACGTTTTTTTTCTTTTTTTCGGGCTTGAACACCTCCACCTTTTCTTTGGGGTATCTGTAGAAGTAAGTAGGAATAATGGATGAACTTGTTCGATACACTGAGATCTCTGGGGATCATCAGGTATTTTATGAACTCGTAGTCTCTTATATGAATATAGAATTGTATCATTCGTCCGTGCCCAACAATACGGGTACTATTCACTTACTTTGATATGTAATCAACAACTTAGTAAATTTTTAGCTACCCATATAGTTACACACTCAACAAAATAACAGTATAGTAACAATTGAACATAAGATTGTGTTATCTCTTAATGACGTATAGTAAACAATACAGGCAAAACACTTTCATCTGCACAATATTATATAACAAATAAAGTAGGATCATTCATCTGTACAATATTATAATCAATAAAGTAGGATAATTCATCTGTACAATATTATAATCAATAAAGTAGGATCATTCATTTGTACAATATTATATATCAAATAAAGTAGGATCATTCATCTGTACAATATTATAATCAATAAAGTAGGATCATTCATCTGTACAATATTATAATCAATAAAGTAGGATCATTCATCTGTACAATATTATAATCAATAAAGTAGGATCATTCATCTGTACAATATTATAATCAATAAAGTAGGATAATTCATCTGTACAATATTATAATCAATAAAGTAGGATCATTCATTTGTACAATATTATATAACAAATAAAGTAGGATCATTCATATGCGCAATATTATATAACAAATAAAGTAGGATCATTCTTATGCGCAATATAATATAACAAATAAAGTAGGATCATTCATCTGTACAATATTATAATCAATAAAGTAGGATCATTCATATGCGCAATATTATATAACAAATAGAGTAGGATCATTCATCTGTACAATATTATATAACAAAGTAGGGTTATTCATCTACACAACATTATATAACAAACACGGTAGAATCATTCATGTGCACAATACTATGTAACGAGCAATGTAGACTCATTCATCTGCACAGTATCATATAACACAGTAGGATCATTCATTTGCACAATATTAAATAAGAACAATATAGAATCATTCATGTGCAGAATATTATATAATGAAAAATGAAGAATCATTCATGTCCATAATATTATATAACCAACAAAGCAGGATCATTCAAGTGGACAATATTATATAACAAATACAGTAAAATCATTTATCTGCACAATATTATATAAACATTAAAGTATGATTAATTGACTCCATGTCTACAGTACTTATCAATTTTAGTGGAGTCAAAATAGGGATTTGTAGCCTGAGAAAATAATGTAGACATTATTTCCAGCCTAAATTGTTTACGTTTTTTTGAGTTCCTAATTGTAAGCTTGAAGGTATAATCTTTGCATTTTGATTCAGCTGGTTTCTGTACTTTTTGACGATCTCTATTCCTTTTTAAATTAACAAGTTTTAAGTATCACGTTTCTTAAGTTTTTTTATGTCCATTTATAGAGAATAACTTTTAAGCTACATACATGCATATACATTCAGTTGAATGTTACATGTTTTTCAACAATTTACTACTGCATTGGATTTTTTTTTTCACCCAACCATTATTTACTGAGCCAAGTGATCTTGTGCCTGAGGTTTCGTGTAAACACGCGTTTAACAAGCGCCGAGTACAAAGGAAGCTGCTCATAACAACATCGCATATATTATGTATTTATAGCCATGTAAATCAACTTTCAATTATAAATAATCAACTTTTTGAATAGGTCATGGACATTCGCAGCGTTTCATATAATATATTTGTCTGGGTTTTGGTACAAAATACCCAACGATTTTGCTCTATGCTTGTGAAACAAAAATATGAATAATAATAATATAATACTAAAATACGCACTCACAATTTTAGCGAAATACGAAAATCAGTAGAATAAATAACCACTCATAAGAGTATAGAAATCTACTATGGTAATCGTCTACTGTTAGAAAACTCACTGGAATAGTCGCAGAAAACCGTGTAGAAACAAAGTATAACAGCGAACTTGAGAAATGATGAATCCTCAACTTGGCAGTTTCCAACTAACGCGCTATAAGTTGTACAAATTATTTTCTAATTAATGCGCATTAGCAAAACGCTAGATTTTCTATCAGTCGCGAAAAGAGAAGGATTTATAGAAATTATTCAGGGTGAAAAAAACGAAGGCGCATGAATTGATTTTATAACTAATCCTATGACAAACCCATTACTGCATTCGTTACTATTTCCAAGTGTCAGTAAAATACTCGTAGCAATTTTTTTCTGCGGCAGCTTGTAAACTATAATCAATAATAATAAGGCTGGAGACACTGTTATAAATATACACATTATTTATTCTAATAAAAAGAAGCGTTTCCGACTAGTATAACGTTGCTTAAATGGCTTCGAAGAGTTTATGTTGGTAGCGAAGAATAACTTAATTTAGAGCGTGGGAATATCGATTTTCAAGAATCAACTTATAAATAGCCCTACAACCTTCGCAGGAGTTTGTTTAGTAGCTGTGTATAGATTTTGGTACATTATACTTAGCCGTTTCTGTTCTAGGTTTTGGTACTTGGATGATTTCGAAGAGAAACTTGGCCAGTAGCGATGAAAACTTGATAAAATATCTCCTTCTCTTTAAAGAATCAACGTCCTATGACCTGTGCAGGAGTTTTTCTTAGTAGGTTTGTTCAGGTTTGAAATAATATATTTATAGAATAATATGAATAATAATATTATATGAAGAACAAATGGACGAATTAGAATTTTGTCTAACGATCCGAAAATCAACTTTTTTGCTATTATCAATATTTTAGCAGACTTAGTCATTGAGAGAGAGAGAAGGTCTTGAGCGTTGTTTCAAGAACAAGTCTGCTTTTTAAAATGGTTTTTGCCCGTATGTTCAACTAGAATTTTTGTGAAATTCCTGGACAAATCCTATTATGAACCACAATTGTGGTTCGTAATACTTGTAGAAACCGAGAACCATATAATCTTCTCATTGTTATACATATAGCAATCTAGTACTACCTTATAATCTCCTTGTTTTATAAACTCCATTTTAAGGTTATTCAGTTCGTATATTTTAATAAGTATTATATATATATATATGTTTTATTACTAATAAATTAAATTTATTTCTTAAAATCATTTCCAATTTGATAACTAGTCCATTGATGTACATTTACATGACTTTTTTAAGCGTTAAATATCTTGACATTTTATTTCAGTTTTTGTTTGTTAAAAATACATTTTTGTTTTTACTAACTAGATGATTAATCATGAATGAATAAGAAACGTCATTACAGACACATTTCCTCAGTATCCATTACTTTACAAAAGGGATTTGGTCCTTACTTTAAATGAGCCTATCATCACTGATTACATATGTAAATCATATTGTACACTACTGTACAGGGTTGATAATGGTCATTAACTGCCAAAGATGAGGTTGAGATCTTTTGCAACGAACAGTGATTACGAACCTTCCAATAAAGGAAATGGTTATTAGAAGCACATTGCTAGCGCGATATGACATTTCAGCCGGCTCAAATGTGCTTACATTCTAGATAGAGAAATAAAGAAACGGAAGACCATGTGCTAACGTGGAACGTTGATCAAACTACCTTAAAGCTAACCAGTGCTTGAGTAGTAAACAAGTAACAAATGGAACGGTCAAGTTTGATATCCAATTTGCGAACAGCAGTCCACGATGCACAATCTGCTTGAGTAGTTCAACAACAGGAACGATTTAATAAAAAAAACGTTAGCCACCGGAATGGCGTTCCGGTTCGTTCCACCTCAACTCAAGCACTGAAGCTAACTGTTCGTTGATCCATGCGAACTATGTAGCGTATTATAAAGTAAAATAAGATCCCTTACTCTGGACTTAATGAGAGTCCACTATATCTGTACTGCTGGATTTAACAAACGAGATAAAGCCCACAAATCTCTTATCACGGCAGGAAATCTTACTATAGAGGGTTTATATCTCATGATGCTTTGATCTGGTGATGAAGATCAATGAAAACTCCTCATGAAAAGAAATGAATTTCACTGCTGATTTTCCCTTCAGATGGATGGATCTAGAATTTGTTGCAATCTGTGGAATGTTTTAGATGTTGAAGTAGAATGATGTGCGTGTAATTTCATGGTGTGGATATATATTTTAGTTGGATAAGGAGCCACGAATACATTTTATTTTTGTACCGTGATATTCTGGAAGACATTTCATTGCCTTCGTTGGTGACTTTAGTGTAGTATTGCACCACAATACATAGCACACTATGTTCACTGGTGGTTTGAGATGAACAACATCTACAATACGCCTTGGTCAGCAACATAGTCCCTCTATGAATTCACTTGAACCACTCTATGACGGCTTTAAAGTTACCTAAAGGATAGAGAGAACAAATACTGAAGTCTCACTACACATGGAGCTTCTTTGAGAAAGGAGTGGAGGTCTATTCCACCAGATGTGTATCAACGATTGGTGACAAGCATTAACAATTAGGTGAACTAATTTTTAAACGGTTTTTCAAAGGTAAAATATGACATCCTAGGATCTTACTTTTCAAGATGTGTTGCATACTAATGCTTATGGTAATATAAATGTATACAAAGGCAACATTAAAGTTTGAAAAATATTTATGAATTGATATAATATTTTGTCATGCAAAAAATTTGGGCAAGCTGTGATTAATGTTTTTTTTTGTTTTTTCTTCTTACAACTACATACTCTTCTGGACTGCATGGGTTCAGAGTACTGCTACCAAAGTGAATTCTGAATATTATTAACGTTACATTAATATTTGCAAGATTTGTATGTCTGTCACCAACTTATACAAAATCCCCCCCCCCCCCGTCGGCTCAGTGGTAAGTC
>NW_013666739.1:121177-165719 GCF_000517525.1 Limulus polyphemus
CAAAACAAACAGTGGTAAGTCTGAGGGCATATATTGCTAAAAATCGGGTTTCGATTTCTGCGTTTGGTAGATCATAGATATCCTATTGTGTAGCTTTGTGCTTGATAACAAATAAATGAGAAAATATCGGTATATTACTTCTTATCTAAAACTGAATCTTGTTGAAGTTTAAAACTCTTTTTCTTAGCACCATGGAAGTGTTTATTGAATCGGATGGTTTTGACATGAGGTAAAGAAAGTTTAAATTCATTTCTGCAGTTGTACATAAAACTAAAGCACTAGATCGCGCTGCGATCATTTATGGTCGGATGATTAGACCTTTTAGAAATCAAGTATTTTTATAAATATGATCCAAACTGGTTTTTCCTCTTTCTTTTAAGTCTTAGCTAAGCGCAAGTGGCGAATTTATTATTAATTATTCGATAAAACATTTTACACTTATGATAATTTTACTGTTTTACCTAAAGTAACCCGTTTATTTACTTTTACCATACCTTATTTCAGGCCAGCTATTTAAGAAACAAAGGTCTGATATTAGCGCAACTGAGCGAAGAACTATTATTAGCGTACCTTGCAAAAACCAAGTAAAGAACTGACATTAGCGTATCTTACGAAAACCTAACAAAGCAATTTATAGTAGCTCATCTAATGAAAATAATCGTTAAATACTGAGATTTAAGAGTTGACCAACATCATAACAAAAGACGTTTCAGGCCCGTACGCAGTATGTTTGATAGGGGGGGGGTCTAATTTGTTGTTGTTAGTTATTAAGCACAAAGCTACCCAAAGGGCTATCTGTGCTCTGCCCACCACGGGTATCGAAACCCAGTTTCTAGCATTGTAAATCCGCAGACATCCCGCTGTGCCACAGAGGGGCGACTCTAATTTGTGAGCTCAAAAAATGCTAATGCTTCATCATAAGAATGTTGACCATGTAGAAAACGTTAAATACCATAATTAGCTGCGCTATAACTATATAAACATATATTTTTTACATCACAAAAATAGGGGGTTCGGCCGAACCCTCCTCCACCCCCCTGCTTACGTGCGCGTGTTTCTTATACCGACTCGATAACTAAGGACTCAATAAAATGACCTAATCAGCTAACAGATTCTTGGGTTCGAATCATGGCTGGGCTGGTTAACCATCTCTTTATACACCTATATTTAAAACGTAATTGAGATTATACATAACCTGTATTCGAGGACGTGATTATTTTTTTCTTCTAGCTACACTAAAGTACTTTCTTTCTGAAAATACTAAAGAAAATTGTGAACATCCTCTCGTGAACTTTCAAAGAATTCTATTACTGTAATTTCAAAGTTTTAAAAGTTTGGGGGCTTAAAAATGGTCTCTTGAAGTCTAAGCTTGTCCTTGTGTTTCAGATTATACACATACACGTATCTGGTTATCTTGCTTTTAGATATTATGTCCAAGGACACCAATGGATGAGGGTCGGTCTTTAGACATAGTTTTTTAGATTGCATGCATTAGTTTAGGCTACCAGCTAAATGTGCATGTTAGTAGTGAACTTATCAAGCAAGGACGTTTATTGTATGAGGCAAACTATTAAATAAAGATAATTTGATTTGAATGTGATGGTCGGACATGGTTAGTGTGCCGAGCAGCAAACGGAAAGCTCGAACCACGATAAGTCGCTGAACATGTATTCTTCACTTTTAGAACTAGTGAATTATAAGTGTAATAGTCAGTCTGGATATTCGGTTAGGTGTTTCCGCATACATGTTTGCTCTCCCACTCGTCAATAGTTTTAAATATATGATGACTATGCCCAGACTTTAAGAGTTTCTGAGCTGGCTGACTAACCCAATGTGTCGCATAAAGTGCCGTTCAGATTAAACATCAAATTCAAGCATGAAATAGTCCAATAACATTGAACAATAAATTAAACTAATAAATGTGAGTTACACGCTAATTAAGCTTGGTAATGTCAGGTGAACTTATTGTAAACCTGAATGTATAATATAATCATTTTCATGCTAAACTTTCGAATTTTACTTAGCTGATCCGTTTTATGAAGTAGAAATTCACAGGTCTTGAAAATTTCGAATAATTTTGATATTTACATTACCAATCTAATCAAAAGTAGTTAGACAGGTAAGTAAAATAGTAAAAAAAAACAACTTTTTAAACAAACAATATAAATTTTACTTGCATAACCACGAAAAATCTGTGGATTCAACTGAAAACTTATATTGATTATTTTTAAAGCTCTAAATTGTGTAATATTCTCGTATAATGTTACCTTTAAAATTAGGATGAATGTTGAAGTCATAAAAAACTCAGAAAGGAATATAAAAATTAAATAAAAAATATCAAGACTGAATTAAATCTAAGAAAGATTAACATAAAAATTAAAAACGACATTTAGATGAAAAATACATAAAAAAACATCGAGACTGAAGGAAATCTAAAAACCTTTGCTGGAATTAATATCAGTTAGAGTTAAAAAAATATTAATCGTAATAGTATATACAGAAAATAACACCACAAGAAACAACAACAATGGGAAATACATAAAGATTAAAGCACTCTAATTTTTTGACATTTATTTTTATCAGGATAATCTTACTAGCAGTTCATTAATAGAGCGAAAAGTTCATGATATTTGATCTAAGAGTGACGTAACCTCTCATGCAATAACTCCTGTTTGTTTCTAGTACTTGGTATACCAAAGTTCGTGTTGTCGTTTTGATTCGGCCGTGTGCTTGTGATTGGCTTAGTAGTAACTTAAAACTTAGTCATGCTAAAACATTCTATAAACAAATAATGACCAGCAGTTCTGTTTTTAATTCAAGTGGTTTTAGCGAACGATTTTCTTTCTTTTTGTTCATCACGTGGTTCTTCAAATATTCGTATGGAATTATCTGTAAAAAGTCACTTCCAAATTTGTTTCATAACCTTACCAATCTTTCTACTTAAGTTAGGTTGTGTTTAAAAAATAAACAACCTTATATTGTATATTATTTAAACTTATGCTTATAGCAATATTTTGAAAAGGAATGACTTATTTTAGAATTTTCGTGCAAAGCTACACAAAGGCTATTTGCTGATGATAGTCCTTATTTTGCAATGATAGACTAGAGGGAAGTCAGCTAGTCAATAACACTCACAGTGGGTCAAACACACGAAGAAACATTCTATTATACAGTCCAACATGGGTTTTTGTTCCATGTTAAATAATATTTGGTTAAAATTTGATCTTCAATTTAATCTGATTTATTTTCAATTCTTGACCCAATTTCGTAGCAATGTTTTAGTAAAGAAAAATCTCTATGAAGCATAATTTTGAAGTGTGAAGTTAATTAATTCGACAGGTTTTTAAATGTAATAAAGTGGACAAGTTTGGATTCCACAAACAAAACTTTACAGAATCAGTAACAAAGTACTCTTGATTTGTTACTCTTTAAGTTCTTGTTTCAGTCATAACCACATCTTACATATATGTCTGAAACGACTTGAAACCGGACTGGCAAGTTCTAATGGAGTCCTTCAGCTACGAGGTTACATACCAAAATGGTTTTATCCAAGGATCGTTTTTTTATTAAGCTGTTGCGTCAGGCGCTGAAAATTTGATTACTCAGTGTACACGTATGATATGCTCGCAGAAATGTTGATACTTTAAAGATACTCAAGGTTAAAACACCATCTTATTATCTTTCTCGCAGGATGTATTTTTTACAAATTTTGTAGTTACAGCTAAATAACCATATATTTAATCAATAGTATAGATTGTATATAAATATGTTATTTTTTCTTTTTTCTCTCATTTTCTTGTTTAGCGTAAAGTTGTACAATCACATTGTTCTCAATACAGGGGTCGAACCTAGACTTTTGGTGTTATAATCCCACAATCTTACCGCTGAGCCATCGGGAGCATTTGAATGAGGTACTAAAGCCTGAAAAGACACGATTAATATATTCATACTAGTGAAGATGTTTTAATTAATTCATAACTAAATAGATAGATAGAATAGAATACGTTTCATAGTAATAAAGGTACATATCAGAAAATATAAAATGGACAATTTTTTTGTATGAGTGATTTGTTTTAATTGTTGTGAAACAGTATTGTTCATAGTTTTCAAAAGCAGTTCACTCATCATGTTACCTAAAATAACATCCTATAACACAGACTAGCGTGTCATATTACACCTGAGACGTATTGACATTACCCTGTTCTCTCTACATAAACAACATTCACATTATCCTGTTTTCTTTACGTGAACAACACTCGTATTATCCCGTTCTCTTCAGATAAACAACGTTTTCATTACCCTGTTCTCTTAACATATACAACATTCACATTATCCTGTTTTCTTTTCGTGAACAACACTCGTATTATCCCGTTCTCTTCAGATAAACAACGTTTTCATTACCTTGTTCTCTTAACATATACAACATTCACATTATCCTGTTCTCTTTACGTGAACAACACTCGTATTATTCCGTTCTCTTCAGATAAACAACGTTTTCATTACCTTGTTCTCTTAACATATACAACATTCAAATTACTCTGTTTTCTTTACATAAACAAAATTTGCATTACCCTGTTGTACTTACATAAACAACATTCACATTATCCTGATATCTTCACATAAACAACATTCACATTATCCTGATATCTTCACATAAACAACATTCACATTATCCTGTTCTCTTTACATAACCAATTTAATTGGTTGTCGAGCTGAAGTCGTACGAGTGCCCTGGTAATTGATTTAATCATCAGCAACTCAAGTGAAACTAATTACTTACTTGAAAACCTCAGTATCAACGTTACACTTAAGAACAGTCGAATGTAATAATCTAAGTAAGAGGTTTCGTTGTAAAATCCAAAATATTTCAGAAATTATACCTCTCGAAAAAATATATCAAACTTCTTCTAAAGTAATTTTTTTTCTATAACATTCAAGTAATGTATAAGACTTTATTAACTCACTTGCTCAGATTTTCTTTCATTTTTTTTGCAAACGAACGTGCGATCTTAACCGGATTATCTATTGGGTTCTGGCCCAGGGGTTATTATCGTAAGAGAACTAGATGATTTTATCATTTTATAATTATATATTTGATGAAATATGTAATCAAGTTCCCTATTCAAGAATGTTCTAGACTAATAGTTCTCTTTTCTGGCTGCTTAACATTTGTTTTACTGTTTTTAATGGTTTAATATGGGTGAGTTTTGCTATCAATTTGATCGGTTACAGAAGTCGTAATTTAAAGGGCAGTGCAACTTCATGTTTGGTTAATCCAATACTGCCTACGATGCACACACATAGATCAACCTACTCTAATTTCAGATCTAACCTACTTGGAGAGTAAAGTTGCACCAGAAAGTTGTATGAAGTTATTTTTGTGAAGCCGCCGTTTTAAGATGTATTTGTTAACCAGTTTACAAAATACGTTTGTTTTATATCCATATTATCAGATGAGAATATTAGTAAAATACGGACTATTAAACTTACTAAACTCATTACAAGAAATACACTAGATAGTCTTTTTTTTTCTGGCGCTATTCCAAGAATTTTTCTTTTCTACGGTGGCTTGAGGCTTCAACAAACTTCACTTTAAGGTCATTTCTGTTTCCGCTTGTCAACAACATATCGTGACTTTCCTTCTACTGAAGGTGTGTCCTCAGTACCATGCTGCCATTGGTTGTTTCTGAGGGGCTCGTCCCTGTCTCTAGGTATAAAATGAAGTTTGCTTCCATACACCAACTTCTTCGGTTCCTTTTGAAAGGTAAGATATATATATTCTTAATTGAATCTATTTTAGTAGAACAGTTTGAGTCACTAGATGGTGTTATATGTTTTAATAAGTATAGTTTAGTTTCAACTTAAGTTAAATGCATATTAATTTCACAATTTTGAAAACGTCTTAATGCTTTATATCTCGCATGTTTGATCAATATAACGTAATACGAAAAATTATTTTTGTTATGGAAATATGCAGGTTATTATTTCATGCTTAGACAAATACATTACGCACACAGAGAAAATATATTTACAGTCAGTCTTCTCATAAACAGAAACACGTATCTAATTTCAACTTCTAGTCTGTTTTAAAACAGAAACACATACATATAAGTTTAAGATCCAGTATAGTCTATTTTAAAATCAAATTACGTTTTAGTTCAAGATGCATTATAATTCTTTCAAAACAGAAACACTTATATAAGTTCAAGATCTTGAAGAATCTTGATTTTAAAACATAAACACACAAACACATGTATAAGTTTAAGATCTCTTTAAGTGTATCTAAGTTCCAAGATTTAATATAATTTCCGTTTAATTAAATACAAAGACAAACAGATCAGAGTTCTAAGATCGAGTACAGTTTTCTACTGAAAATAAATATTTTATTATCTCATAGAAATATTGCATGTAGGCAAACGTTGTACAAGTACCGCACCATATAAACTATAACGGATAGCATATTGCGTTTCTTGTGGCAAATAAATGAAGTTTGACCGCTATTCGTCTAAGGGTGATGCAATAGTGCCTTTAGTTTCTATAAGCTGTATGGTTAACGTTTTGTCATGTGTATGTTTGATGATAAGTAAATTAACGGGTTTGATGGTGATCATAATTATTTATTTATTTTTTAATTTCGCGCAAAGCTACACGAGGGCTATCTGCGCTAGCCGTCCCTAATTTAGCAGTGTAAGACCAGAGGGAAGGCAGCTAGTCATCACCACCCACCGCCAACTCTTGGGCTACTCTTTTACCAACGAATAGTGGGATTGACCGTCACATTATAACGCCCCCACGGCTGAAAGGGTGAACATGTTTGGTGTGACAGGGATTCGAACCCGCGACCCTCAGATTGCGAGTCGAGTGTCTTAACCACCTGGCCATGCCGGGCCCATTATTTTGTAGAAGAAACAGAAAAGTAACAACATGGAAAAACAGTTGTTATGGTTTATAAGGGAAAGTTTACAATGGGTCAAAGTAACAAGCAGCCCTAATGGGCCAAAGTAACCAGAAGTCCTAATCGGTTAAAATAACCTGCAGTCCCAATGGATCAAAGGGAATGTTAAACTTGATATGAAAGAGTAAGATAAAATAAACTACAATCTTTGACATGGGCGAAGATATATCGTTGCTGATAAAATAGATTTAATTTCATGTTAATTCGCTCAGCTCGCTATTAGGTTTTAAGCAACTTTGAAAACGTAGTTTGCCTCCCGGTGGCTCAACGGTAAGATTGAGGGCTTGTTAAGTTGGGGTTCGATCCATGCATTGGGCTCAGCGCAGATTGACCATTGTGCAGCTATGCGCTTAAACAAAAACAAAGAAACAAAACATATTTGTAAAAATAAATCTGACATTATGTATCTTACTCATTTTTACAGGAACTTAGATTATTAGAACGACAAAAGCTCTTAATAACTCTAAATAATGTATTATGAAAATGGTATTAAAACAACTATGACGAGATATAGCAATCAATATTTTTCAACAGCTGTATGTGTTTTCTCTAGATCTAACCAGTTACTTGTACTTGCACGTGACAGATGGAACTGGTTAAAACTAGTTGTCATGGTTTATTAGCTTTAGTATTTTCAAAAATATTCGTTTGTTTTTCCGAGACATCAGTGGCTCTTACAGTTTGATCTTAGTCTCTAGTGAAAGGTGACATTATTTTAACTCAACTTGACTGCAAGGTAGTAGAAACTGATTACATATAGGACTGGGTGTATTAGTAATCTATTAGTGTGAAATAGAACTCTTCTGGGTTAGGGAGAAGTAAGATCTGAAGCTGAAAATAGTGTTTGATAAATGCCAAAAATATTTTTTTTTTGCTTTCACTGCCCAATAGCTCGATTTTATCGTCAGCTGATGACAATACGAGAGCGAGTTACGTGACCAAATATAGAGAAACTGGCGTTTTGGCACCAAGATCAAATTTTCAAAAAATATTTTGTCAAATCTGGACAAAGTTTGAGATAAATTAATTTTTTGTTGTGGCCACTAAACAGTATATACAGAACATCGACACTTTGCTTACTATTACTTGACCAGGAATAAAAAAAAATCAATGTTTTTAAGATTTAACTTTGATTGTGTTTATTTAGAAGTAAAAATCTGCCCCTTATACCTTACCGAAAGCAATTATCTAAAAAAAAAAAAACTTTTAAATAAGAAAGAGAGTAACAGACAGGAACTGAAGTGGCTTAATTTATTTTATCGCTGTGGTTATATTTTCAGTAGTTCAAAATACCATCTAGCTTGAACTTCTATTTTTAATTTCTAAATCTTAAACCCAAGGATCATTGATGGAGTAATGAAACCCAATGGTTTTTTGATTCTTTTACTTACCAACTTTCTTCTAACCTTATTTTCAGAGTACCCAATATTATGAAATTACAAGTTCAACGGCAATCTGACCAGAAACGAATCGTTGGTCGTGGGGTAGAAACCCCCGTGCACAAGGAGTACATTTACTCCAACGTCAGATTTTTCTTGGTACCTTCCGAACTTAGTGGAACTTAATAATATAACTTAACGTAGGAGGGAACAAGGTAAGGTTTTAACTTTTTTCTTGCGGAATTAACAAAGTCTCACTTAAGAGTTGTACATGTTGAACAAACTGAGGAAAAAACAATCCGCTACTTAATCAACATTTAGATATTTTAATTATTTTTCTTATTCTTGAAAACTATGCTTCTCACGAGATTTTAATTGCTTAGTAACTCTCTGTTACCTATAATGAAAAGAAACACCTTAGTTTTTGTTCATAAGAATGTGGCTACTGTAGAATTGCTTTAACACTTACGTGTTTCGGGAATAAGGAAAGTGTGGTGCTCGAACTGTTGAGGCCTTCCTGTCAAAGTTTTAACGTATAACTTAGATGCTAAATAGATAACGTATCGTATTTATTTTCTGGAAAATATGGAAAGATAAGTATGAAAAAAGGAAAACAACAACATAACAAAGTTGATAAAGATAGGATTTAAATAACATCTAATAGATATGTCGAGCGTTTTTCGTAGGATACAATATAGCCCTAATTACCTGTAAAATGTATACAAGATGTGATTTGTACCTTAAGGTAAGAATAGTTAGATATTCAATATATTTTTCTTTTTAGAAAGTCTACACCTTGAAAAGTATAGACGCATTTGCATGTATTAGCGAACTGGTGGCTGGCTTATAATAATTATTACAATGGTTGGAATCACCGTTTCTACGCGAGAACCCACAGTGTTGATCAAGTTTTTCAGCGCGGGAACCGCCGCTTGTGTTGCTGATATAATCACTTTTCCTTTAGATGTCGCAAAAGTGCGACTGCAAGTAAGTTTTCTTATTATTTTTACGTAGTCGTTTTTTTGAAACCTAAACTATATTAATAAAGATAGAACAAGTTAATTTCGCGTGCTCTGTTAACAACACTTTCTTTTCATTCTGATCAGACGCTTTTACAGAACGAGGTTTATTTACTTAGGTTGTCGCGAAACTTCATACCATCTGCTTGTAGAATTAATCTGTTAATTAGAATGCGAAACATTTTACTAATATTTATTAACCTTGATTATACAAAGAAAATAATTAATTCATATCTGCCCCCAGTGGCACAGCGGTATGTCTGCGGACTTATAACGCTAAAAACCGGGTTTCGATACCCGTGGTGGGCAGAGCACAGATAGCCCATTGTGTAGCTTTGTGCTTAATTACAAACAAACCAAACGAATTCGTACTTTTGCATGATTAGCTGACCTGCAGAAACTTATAGGGGCTTGTCGGTGTCCTCGTCCGTAAGACATTAGAGTAATTAAGAGAGGGAACTACTGTTATCAAAATACGTAACGTTTTTTTTTAATTTCATTAAACATACAATGTTCCACAAATGTAACTTTGAAATCGTTTTCCCTGGCAGCCTTGTTTGTTTTTAATTATGCACAAAGCTACACAAGGGCTATCTTTGCTCTGCCCACCACGAGTATCGAAACCCGGTTTCTAGCGTTGTAAGTCCGCAGACATACCGCTGTGCCACTAGGGGGCCAAATCATATCTACAACAATTTAATCTTTGAACGTTAAAAACTTGTTATTCTTAATATTTTATTTACACTAGAGCTTAATTATTTTATTAAATTTTAAAAATAAGATTATTTGTTTTTAATACCGTAGTTTAAGAACTTTATAAAAATGGAGTTATGTTAAATATGATGTGAAAACACACACTTACACATAGATATATACATGCGCATACGCAGACTAACGTGAGATGCCTCTAAAGTATCAATACACGCTAAAGCGATTATAAAGTTTTATGTTTAAGTGTTTAGATAAGTATGTAAAACCTTTTCTAACGGAAGCAGAAAAGCATTTATTGCCATGTTAATATTAAAATAAAATTATTTTCGTTCCTATTTAAAGAATGAAAAATAAGACAAAGTTATACGTAGTGCAAAAAGTAATTACATCATTCTACTCAATAGTTGTGAAACTTACCCTCAATATCTTAAACTAATATATTATGTCAGTTTTCCTGGTTGATCACTCAGGTATATATCGATAGTAGTGCCGTCTATACAATATTTTGCATCCTACTTCAGTGTAGTAAGATAAACTGGTTGAATTCTTTCCGTCCGTCTCTTAGATGCACCACTTTTTTTCTGTCACCTTTTGTGTAACATATAATTTTGCTATTATTATAATACAGTATTTATGAATGCTGTATACAAGATGTAGATTTGATCAATACTCTTCGTTTCGAACATTATTTCAAGTGTGCTCGAGTTTTGGTTTTGTTTTTCAAGTTCTAAGACATAGTTGTACTTCATGTACTTTTATTATTTCTAGATTCAAGGAGAAGGGGCAACCATCGGAAATTTATCCCTGAATATTGGTAGTACCCCTAGGTACCGAGGTATGCTAGGTACATTGATGACTATTGCCCGCCAGGAAGGACCAAAGAGCCTTTACAATGGACTGTGTGCTGGTCTTCAACGACAGATGGCGTTCGCATCTGTGCGAATTGGGTTATACGACTCCATCAGGTCATTCTACCAGAACCTCATAAATGGTATAATTAACACGGCTGTTCATCACCTAACAAGTGAATTTAAGAAAATAATCATTTCGAAAATGGCATTTGAAATAAGTTATATGAAGAAATATTGCAAATTTCGAATACAGAGTGTATTTTAATAATGTTAACAAAAGTATTTGCTTTTATGCATGAAATTGTCAGAATAATTTCTGAACACTCTGTCTAGAAGTAGGAATTTGAAAGGAAAGGTTTTGGTTTATGTTTTTTGTAAGGAATCTCTTTGGCAGTCTCATACAATAACTTATAAGGTTGAATGAAAATCGGTGAAACAGATATTGTTGTTTTTGAGTATCTAATCTTCTAAAACACCTTTTAACTTTTTAAAGAAATATGTCAAAGGTATAAATAATTTGGGAAATACTTTAAAAATAACTTGTTATTGAAAATAACCATAATTCAATGTTATTCAAACACTCAAAAGCCCTTGCTAGTACTCAAACACGCTTGATGGATAACATATATTGATGGCATAGAGCAGGAACTTGAAAGGAACACATCTGTTATCATTCCTAGGGTCAAATTCCCAAGCTGGAGTAGGGATCCGTATTCTGGCCGGAATCACTTCAGGTGGCATGGCTGTAATCTGCGCTCAGCCCACGGATGTAGTCAAAGTACGAATGCAGGCACAGGTGTCCGGTCAGCCCAAGCGTTACACTGGGGCCTTGCAGGCTTACCGTGTGATTGGTAGAGAAGAAGGCATGAAAGGACTGTGGAAAGGTACAAATGATTTATGGCAATTTATTAAACCATATGAGAGATAATAAAATAAAAAGTTATTGTGAATGTAAAAGCTGATGTTCCTTGTGTATACATCTGAAATACGGGTCTATGTTATATAAACTACCCACTTGTAAACAAATATTTTGGAAAGATGTCACAACATTGTTTCGATAAATAATGATATAAACTACCCGATGCTCTTCTGAAAAAAACAAACAAACTTATCTCAGTTACCATGTATTTTCGTAGCTACAGATTAAGAATGGGTACAAGATGTTACATTATTTAATCTAAAGTGTCTCTTAAACCAGTTTGTTTTTCGTAGCTTTTCTATTTCGATATATTGAGTATCTTTGTTTCAGGCACACTTCCAAACGTGACACGTAATGCCGTAGTGAATGCCTCTGAGCTGGTGGCTTACGACTTGATCAAAGAATTTATCATTGAACGTCACTTGATGACAGACAATGTCCCTTGTCATTTTGTGTCAGCTTTTGGGGCAGGCTTCTGTGCGACAGTGGTGGCTTCTCCTGTGGATGTGGTAAAGACCAGGTACATGAATTCCTGGCAGGGCCAGTACACTGGAGCACTAGACTGTGCAATGAAGATGTTCAAGGAAGGCGGTTTTATGTCTTTCTATAAAGGGTAGGGACTAATTTAAAGTACGTAATTGTGGAGCATAATTTCCTTTTAAGGGTCTTTCTATAAAGGGTAGGGACTAATTTTGAAGTACGTAATTGTGGAGCATAATTTCCTTTTAAGGGTCTTTCTATAAAGGGTAGGAACTAATTTTGAAGTACGTAATTGTGGAGCATAATTTCCCTTTAAGGGTCTTTCTATAAAGGGTAGGGACTAATTTTGAAGTACGTAATTGTAGAGCATAATTTCCCTTTATAAGGGTCTTTCTATAAAGGGTAGGGACTAATTTTGAAGTACGTAATTGTGGAGCATAATTTCCTTTTAAGGGTCTTTCTATAAAGGGTAGGAACTAATTTTGAAGTACGTAATTGTGGAGCATAATTTCATTTTAAGGGTCTTTCTATAAAGGGTAGGAACTAATTTTGAAGTACGTAATTGTGGAGCACAATTTCCTTTTAAGGGTCTTTTTATAAAGGGTAGGAACTAATTTTGAAGTACGTAATTGTGGAGCATAATTTCCTTTTAAGGGTCTTTTTATAAAGGGTAGGAACTAATTTTGAAGTACGTAATTGTGGAGCATAATTTACTTTTAAAGAAACACTGGCACGTAAATGCTAATTAATTCACACACGTCTCATCTTTCGCTGGAACTGAAATGTGTAAACTGTTTTATCTATTTTTCACATAATGTTTCTAACTATTTACCATCATATATTATGTGTCTCTGTTACCTATGATTTTCTTTCTGTTCATAAATCTAAGACATCGTAAGCTTATTTAAAGGAGTTTAGGTTCACTATATTATACACATCAAAAGAACATATAGACGTTTTTACTGAACATTTACTTCATTATAATTATATTCTCTTCGCAAATGGAAGACGAAACAATAGTTGTAGAATTGGGTTTCGTTTGTGTGTGTATTAAATAACAAATTTTGGGTTTTTCATAGATTCCTTCCCTCGTTTATTCGGCTTGGTTCTTGGAACATCTGCATGTTTGTCACATTCGAACAGTTGAAACGTCTATGTTGTCTGATGGGCGACAAAGATCTCTTCTCAAACATATCAATTCCCGCTCCTGGATACGCTCCTGTTCTTCAGTTCTTAGTGGAGCCTCCCTCCTCCACAGCAAAGGTAGAAGGATTTTACAAGAAGAGAATTAACCAGTGGGATATATAAAAGATGGAACAAGCAACACGTGTGTTTATCTGAGTACGAAAAGTGTACAAGTTTAGAACAAAATAATTCGTGACGTGTGCGACAGACTATTATATTCACAGGTAGTGTTATGCACTATTTATCAATATTTGGGTTAATTTCAACGAAACCACGTTTCGTAAGTAAAGCATCTTGGTATGCCTCGAGATTATTTAAAACGACTGAGACCCCTAGACTTGGTGGAACAAAAAAGAGTAATTAATGAATGATACATGATTGACTCAAATGTTTTGTCTTTAACTTCACCTCTAGTGCCCAAAAGAAGATTATTATTTGTATAATCTGTACGGCTGATTTAGAGAGGCTCAAGGAAGCTAACTATCGCTGTGTCATGAACAATGTATATATATATTTGTGCTCTTTCATGATTTGAATGGTATTCTAGTTCACTCAAGATTAAAAGTGTGAACACCATCTCGCGAGTTTATATTTACACAGCTATTTTGTTGTTGTTTTTCATCTATATAAAACTATCTTCAAAATAACGGTTTGTGTGCATCCTAATGTCAATGTTTAATTTTAATTAGTAAATCCCTTTCTGACAATAAAGAACGCTGGACAAATTCATCTAGATATCAGCTCTATGGTTAATGCAATTTTATTATGTAGGCCTAACGTTATTGAATCATCGCTCGAACTAATTAGAAACTTGATAGATAAATAGTTCTCAGTTATAGAGGCTTAGAGCGTTGAATTAATGAATCCCAGAGCAGTAAACTACATTAAGTTAAATGTAACTTAATGTACTTGTATTTCAATATCTAAACTTGCTTTACCTCATAGAGATACCATTATTAAACATTCAAAACAAACGTGTTCTATATACTGACGTATGTAATGATTCTGTTTATCCTATTCTGCTTCAACAGATTGTTTGGACCTTTTACCACAGCAATCGTTAAAATTACTATTGCGTATGTTTATGAAAGTATATGGCTGTAATTGCAATTTTGCGAAATGCTGCTTTGTAGGGTGCATTTTATTGAATGACTTGTTAATTTTTATAATCACTTAGCTAATGTTTTAGTCTTGCAAAGTATATGTAACACTTGCGGAATTCGATGTATAATAGAATATGAAGAAATGGCGAAGAAAATAAAATTATTTCATTTACCTTTTGTCCATGCAGAGTTCTGTGTTAAAAAATTTCTTCTTCTGAATAGATCACACATTGATAATGAAAGCTTGATTAAGCTCTTACGAGCAAGCCAAACATTATCTGATTTTGAAGATATGGTTAAAGTTTTCTGGGAAGATCACACTCTATTTAATATGGGAAACTTGATTAATCTCTTCTGAGCAGACCACTTGTTGTCTTACATGAAGAAATATGATTGAACCTCTACAGTGGAATTAATCTTATAATTATATAATACATTAATTGAAGTGAACTTTGCTGATTGTTTGTTTGTTTCTGTTTAATCTCAAAGCTGCAAAATGGGCTATCCGTGTTGTCTACCGCAGGCACTGAACGCAGAATTTTAGCATTACAAGACCTCAAGCTTACCGTTAATCCACCAGGACACTAACTCTTTCGAGCTACCAACATGCTTTCAGACATAATAAAAATGTTCCCTCAGAGGAAACACTGTCTAGAACCAAAATTCTTATACTGTTTTCTCTGCAAAGTGTTGTCCAAAATATATAAAAAAGATCCCACTCTTTCTAATATCGGACACCGTGATTCATCTTTTTTCATTCATATTTGAACATAAGAAAACCTAATTTTGTTGTTGTGCATATAAGCGTCACTTCTAACATTAAAAACGTAATTCAGATTTTATGTCAAAACCACATACTACCTAATATTGCATACTATGAATTAACGTTTGTTTTTGTTTTGAAGACCGCATATTGGATGATATTGATTACCTAACTTAGATCTTGTAGGCATGCGATCAAATGTCAATTGTAGGCATGCGATCAAATGTCAAAGATTTGCTTTAATGTTCTGAGCAGCCTTAATGCTGACTATCGTTGTAAGACCTGATTCAGTTCATCCGGGTACATCGCAAGCTGCTGAATGCCAGAAAGCTCAGTTTTTCTGAGCAGATTGAAGGCTTCTTTCCACCCAAACCTGATTCAGTTTTTCTGAGTAGATGCCAGGCTGTTTAATGCCTAAAAGTACAGTTCTTCTGAGCAGACGAAAAGCTATTTGTCACCAATATCTGATTCAATTTTTCTGGGTAGATGCCAGGTTGCTTAATGTCTAAAAGTACAGTTCTTCTGAGCAGACGATAATCTATTTATCACCAATATCTGATTCAGTTTTTCTGGGTAGATGCCAGGTGGTTAATGCCTAAAAGTACAGTTCTTCTGAGTAGACGAAAGGTTATTTATAACCAATATCTGATTCATTTCTTCTGGATAGATTCCAGGTTGTTAATGCCTAAAAGTACAGTTCGTCTACGCAGATGAAAGGCTGTTTATCATTAAGCCCTGAATCAGTTTTTTTTTGCACAAATAGCATTACATCTGAAAATAAATACACTGGAAAGTAAGCGTTTATTATTTCATATGATGTTCATGAGGATATTTGTAACTAAAATGTATTACTTTTTATATAAAATAATTTTCAACGCTTGTTTTATGTGTGTTTGACTAATGTTTATCACGTATTAATAATTGAGATTACATTTTCATCGATAAACAAAGTTTTTATGTATTTGTTTTTCTTTGTTGCGCGTATTGCTTGTGATTTCTGTATATATTTTATTGTATTCTTGATATTATCTATAAGCTGGTTAAACACGTGTATAGACTTATATCAAACTCCATCTTGATGGACAAAGGGCAGCTAAGCTCGGCCTTGTTTCATACTTAAGGTTCAAGAACCGATCAAAGATTTATTTGCTTGAGTTAGGACTTTGATAATAGCTGATAGCAAGAGCTCACCTAAATTTTTTCCATGACCTACATATATATATACTTACAGGCACGTGTGGGCACTCATATGTAAACAAGAACAATCGTAGTAATATTAAATACTATTGTCTACAAGTTGAAAGCAGGAATTTTCAGGTTACAAGAGTCAGCTAGCCTATACGTTTTAATAGAACACCAGAAATATAAGAAAATAATCATATTGTTTCTAGTCCCCAGTAAAACTTTACTTGAATCAGAACCGCTTTTTTTTAGTTATAAGTTATTGTAGGGAAGAACAGAATGGTAGACAGTAAAAATATTACCCAGTGCAATGGTAAGATCGCAATTCTAACACGTCCCTCGATGGGACAGCGGTAAGTTCACATAGTTATGATGCTAAAATCCGGGGTTCGATTCCCCGCGATGGACACAGCAGATAGCCCAATGTGGCTTTGCTCTAAAATAAAACAACAAATACTATTCCAACACTTCTTTGTTTGACTATCAAATATCATTGAGCGCTATGATTACTAAAGATCTCAGTTGAAATCCCAAGACATTCAGAATTGTAACGTTTATTGAACTAATTTATGCCCCCCCCCCAGTGGCACAGCGGTATGTCTGCGGACTTACAACGCTAGAAACCGGGTTTCGATACACTTGGTGGGCAGAGCACAGATAGCCCATTATGTAGCTTTGTGCATAACTTCAAACAAACAAACTATTTTATAATAGAAACATTATTCTAATGCTTTATAGGTTTTAACTGTTCTTAATGCTTAGTCGAAATTCTGTGGACCTTACATAACTTTGTTATTTACGGCCAAACGGTTTAGCCCAAAATACCTTGAATGCATTTGGCGTCATCGTATTTTTATCAGATGTTTGTGTGGCACAATGCCATATAACATTTATTTTAATCATCACTACATCATTTTCGTATATTAATTCTTTAAAACAATGAACTACATTGTGGGGTCCTTGAATAAGTTTTTATTTGCTGTTGATCACAAAGCTACATAGTGGGTTATCTGTGTTCAGCCCATCGCGGGTATTGAAAACAGTTTGTTGCGTTATAAGCCCTCAAGCTTACGGTTGAGCCATTAGGGAAGGTGGACTTGAATTGTTAAACTGTAGCACTGGTAGGAATGGTGAGTCTATTATTGTTACTGAGAGTAGATTCGGTATTATTTATAATTAAAGTTCAGTTGCAAAAGCAACGTACAAACACAACGACGCTAAAAGACATCACATTTTATCATTGAAACTATATTTGCTGATTTTATTGACTGTAATGTTTCAAACATCGGGTGCGAGACAAAAACAAACATCAATAATATTTGAAAAATTAATTTCGAAAAGAAATAACTTGCAATAATTGTTATATACAATTCACGTACCTGTAGGTTTTACAAGTACTCAGACAATAGGTTTAACAAGTATTTAGCTTGGAAGCCAAAATATCTTAAGGAACTGTCTGTGTTTGTCTTTTTTTAACAAGAACATTGAATATGAAAAACACAAACAAACTACTTGCGTGTATATACAATAAAATATTTAAACAAATGCTCTACTCATATAAGAAACATTATAATGTAATAATGCTACAAAATAATCAAGTTGTAACGTAAAACTGATTTACGGTAATAATAATGTAAAGTAATAACACTGTAAAAAATATATTGTGATGTAATAATGCTGTAAAATAACCATTTTATAATGCAATCAGGTAGTAATGCTATGATGCTAAAGTAAACATATAAGTTCAAATTATTTTCTTATGTTCGTTCTGAAACTGATAGAAATAGAAAAAAAAACAGTTATTGGTCACTTGCGTTTATGTGATATATCTTAATCATGCATACATGCAAGAGATCACAAAGACTGAAAGAAACTGTAACCAACTGAACTAGTAAAGTAAAAGAGTATTAGGTAATTATTTCCTTTTATCAATGGGCGTGGCTTTAGTAAATATAATTTCTAAGAAACCTAGTTGCTAAAAAATAGAAAACTTGGAACCTAATCCTTACTTTGGCGGGAATTCAAATCAACAAGTAAGTACTTTTGACGATCATAAAATCAACACTTCTGAGGATGTAGTCGTAGAGAACACTTTGAAATAAATCTTACCATCATCATTTATTCGACATCGCTTGTCTTCCCGTAATACCTAAAATAAAAGTATTTTTAAACTTATATTTGTAATTTATCATACAGTCCAGGCGTTTTCATTTATTTCATAGTATTTTTATTCATGTTATTTAATTAAGACTTCCTAAATTCATGCTAAACCTTGTCCATTTTTTTCTGAACAGGTTGGAGCTTTGTTGTACATAAGAACCAGATTTTCATCTGAATTCATACTTTTTGAATAATTATTAACAGAAATAATCGGCCCAGCATGACCTGGTTGTTAGGGCGCTCTACTCTCAATCTGAGGGTCGCGGGTTCGAATCCCCGCCCCATCAAAGATTCTCACACTTTCAGCCTTGTAACCCAAGAGTTGGCGGTGGTGACTAGCTACCTTCTCTCTAGTCTTTCACTGCTAAATTAGGGACGGCTAGCGCAGATACCCCTCGTATAGCTTTGTGCGAAATTCAAAACAGTGTAAGACTATAGGGAAGGCAGCTAGTCATCACAACTCACCGCCAACTCTTGGGCTACTCTTTTACCAACGAATAGTTGGATTGACCGTCACATTATAACGCCCCAACGGCTGAAAGGGTGAGCATGTTTGGTGGAACGGGGATTCGAACTCGCGACCCACAGATTGCAAGCCGAAGTCCCTAACCACCTGGCCATGCCGGGCCTTAGGTGAATGTACGCCAAAATTCTGAAATGAATTAGAGCTAAGATTGGTCACCAGATGGCAATACTAATCAATCAAATTATGTGAAAAACAGTTTATAGACTAGCAATAAAACTTTTAAGTAGTACTTAATAGTTCGCTCAGGATAGTTGCGCTTGTCGGTCGAAATATTGTCTCCAAACTTTTTAAATAAGCCTAAAACAAAATATTTTCAAAACAAACTATTATACTATTTCCGTGTCTTTATTCGTTACGTTATAATGCGAAAATCAGGGGTTCGATTCCTCGCGATATACAGAGCGCAGATTGCACATTAGGTGACTTTGGGCTAAAAACAGCAACAACACCATTTATTAAGAGTAACTGAATTTATCAGTAATGATAATTAAATGATAATTCCTGAGATTAAGAATAAATTACGGTATCATTACAACTGTTACTCTAGCGGTGGAATTCTTGCAATAGAAATAACTGGATGTACTAGTAATAATTATCAATAATGAAGTCCGCTAAATAGGCCAGTGATGTTCTTGATAAGAAAGTATACTAATAACAACTATCATTCTACTGTAGTTCTATACAGTAGACTAGAAAAGCTTTATGTTGAGGTCTCGCATTGTGTTTGTTTGTTTTGAATTTCGCGCAAAGCTACACGAGGGCTATCTGCGCTAGCCGTCCCTAATTTAGCAGTATAAGACTAGAGGGAAGGCAGCTAGTCATCACCACCGCCAACTCTTGGGCTACTCTTTTACCAACGAATTGACGGATTGACCGTCACATTATAACGCCCCCACCGTTTGGTGTGACGGGGATTCGAACCCGCGACCCTCAGATAGCGAGTCGAGCGCCCTAACCACCTGGCCATGCGGGGCTCGCATTGTGATACCTCTAGTTGGAATAGTGAAATAATTAGATGTATCTGTTACTGTTATTAGACTTGCTGAGTTCGTGCATTAAAGATATAACCAATATCTGTTATACTAATTCATACACATCTGTTATACTTGTTCATAGTTAACGTTCTACGATTCTCTAAATGTACCAATAGCAACAACTGAATTTGTAGAAATTGAATGAATTGAAAACAGTTATTTTACTGTTTTTAAAAAAAGTGTTTTAAGGTACATCTTTATGAAGTACTTCAATTCGACAACTTTTTGTTGACATCAGTTGCTCGAAGTATGGAGCTACGGAAAGGAATGTCGTTCGCATTGATAAAATAAATACCAATTTCGTTCCCCTTGTAAACAACAATGCGCAAATGGAACGTTCGGAGAGTGAGACTAATGACTGACATAGTCTTAATGAAGATGCATGTATACAGCTACAGTCATACTGATAATCCCTATGCCAAATATCATCTTCATCAATCGTTTGCTCTTAATGTTTGTTTTATAACAAAGCCATTGTTAACTCTTAAGTTAGATTAAATTAGTGACCGATCAGTGTGATAATTAAGTTCTCCGTACATTTCCTTCATTTTGTTTACAGAGTTCCTCTTGTTAAAGTAGTTACAATTCGAGCACTGTTCTTGTTCTTTTATCGTAAAATGTTTGTTTACAGAGTTCTTCTTGTTAAAGTAGTTACAATTCGAGCACTGTTCTTGTTCTTTTATCGTAAAATGTTTGTTTACAGAGTTCTCTTGTTAAAGTAGTTACAATTCGAGCACTGTTCATGTTCTTTATCGTAAAGTGTAAATAGTTGATTGTTTTCCTGCTTACGAAAGAATATACAAGACATACTTTCTGAAAGCAGACTTTATTGATAGAAGACGCCAGTTTCTACATTCACTGTTAGGGCCAAGTAATAATGTTGATACATTTGTTTCTATTTTCTACTTACACTTTTATATTTTGACATATATTCAAAACATTTCTGACAGTTTTTTTTTGTTTTTTTTCCCAATAAGATATATATAAGTGATTAATATTAACATCTAGATAGTTTCGTACTTTTGTTTGTCCACTCCAATAAACTTTAATTTATCATTTAGATGATTTCCGGTTAGTTTCGTATTCTTCTGTTAAGAGGACAATATTCTGCATATTCTTCCCAGGAACAGCCCATGGAGCTGTGACAACATTCATACATAATTCCTCGCTTGGTGAATCGATAGCTTCTGCTTGGCTTAGCATTTCTTAGTATACTATGTGCCAGAGTTTCTGGCAAAAATGATCCGGTATCACCTGTAGAAATGAAGACAGTACAAATAAGTAATTGATATTTCAAAATATTTGTATAATTATTTTAATGTAACCTCAATTGAATTACAGTTGTTTCGAAATGACCATAAATTCAACGCACTTTCATACATTGCAGGTAAGTATCGCTGGTTGTTCACTAATACTTTGTCTTAAACCAACAATCTCTTAAAAATTAACAAGACGTAAAACACATCACTTTATATAATGCATTGTGTAATTTTATATTTATTATACGTTTTATTAAAACAAATGTTTTTAACTTCAAGGAAAGAATGGGAAGTTATAGTTCTCTAATATTATTACTTACAGACTTTATAGTTTCTGCCTCTCCATATGATTATTCGTATTTTTTACATTTGATTGTTTATTTCTATAAACTTGATTATTACTTCTTTTTTATTGTTACTTATTAAAATCTTTTAATTGATATGTTTATACTAGACTGCTATTTTTACAAATTTAATTATTGATATTATACTTGATTGTTACTTTTTATAAATTTGATTATTTATCTTACATTTGATATTGTAACTTTTATAAATTTAATTATTAATATTACACTTGACATTGTAACTTTTATAAATGTAATTATTGATATCACATTTGATATTATAACTCTTCATACATTTGATTATTGATATTACATTTGATATTGTAACTTTTTGTAAATTAAATTATTGATATCACATTTGATATTTTTAACTTTTATTAAATCTAATTATTGATATCGCACTTGGTATAATAACTTTTTGTAAATTTAATTATTGATATCACATTTGATATTTTAACTTTTATTAGATTTAATTATTGATATCACATTTGATATTTTTAACTTTCATTAAAGCTAATTATTGATATCGCATTTGGTATAATAACTTTTTGTAAATTTAATTATTGATATCACATTTGATATTTTTAACTTTTATTAAATCTAATTATTGATATCGCACTTGGTATAATAACTTTTTGTAAATTTAATTATTGATATCACATTTGATATTATAACTTTTATTAAATTAAATTATTGATACCAAATTTGATATTTTAACTTTTATTAGATTTAATTATTGATATTACATTTGATATTATAACTTTTATTAAATTTAATTATTGATATTACACTTGGTATTTTAACTTTTATTAAATTTAATTATTGATATCACACTTGGTATTTTAACTTTTATTAAATTTAAATATTGATATCACACTTAGTATTATAACGTTTTGTAAATTTAATTACTGATATCACATTTGATATTTTAACTTTTATTAAATCTAATTATTGATATCACATTTGATATTTTAACTTTTATTAAATTTAATTATTGATATTGCACTTGATTGTTACTTTTATTAATTTAATTATTTATATTGCTCTTTCTTATTAATTTTATAAATCTGATTGCGGTTTTTTCTCACTTTCATGCCTGATAGTTGTATTTTTACATTTAACGATTGGTTGTTAATATTATTGTTTTTTTTCATAGATAGGTTTCAACTTCAGGTATATATTTGAAATTATTGTAGTCAAGTTAATTTTATAATTTTTTTGCAAAGAACAACAAAAAATGAATTTTAGAAACGTGCTAGAACTGTTTGCAAAGTCTTTATACGTTAAAAGTGAAAAAATAACTGCGTTAATAAAGTGCACAGAGCTTTCTTTAACTATAAATATAAATAGAGAAACATTCTATTATTTTATGAATAATTCCATTTTGAGTGAGAGTATATTTTGAAAAATATCAAAATAATTAATAATCCAGCCCGTTACTGTTATCTATGAATATAGTTTCTTCGTTTTTTTAGTAGTAATGAACAATTCTTTCATAAAAGAACATAAAGACAAACAAGATTACGTACCCATTGATCTTTGAATCATAGTACTGTGCCGTTTAATCCGTTCTAGTTTATAGACATCCTTCCTACAAGCCCACTCCATGTGACTAAATAGTTCCTGAAAACAACGCTGGTGACGCTCTTCATGCCAAACTGCTTGCCAATCAAACCTGCTTCTGCATGACAACAAAATAACCTGACATGTACAACCAATATTGTGTATCAAAGGTTGTATATTACTGAGTAAAAGTTTCCACGTCACCCGATATTCGTTTAATGAAACGTCGACGGTACGTTTGTTTTTAATTATGCACAAAGCTACACAAGGACTATCTGTGCTCTGCTCACCACGGGTATCGAAACCCGGTTTTTAGCGTTGTAAGTCCGCAGACATACCGCTGTGCCACTGGGGGGCACGACGGTACGAATCTTGTTTCTAAAACTAGTAAAACAGTAGTTTTCTATTTATCATCGTTAGTATTTATTTCTTGACTAACGGTAATTACGTTCACACACGAGTACTCTTATATGTTACGTCTCAGAATATTTTCTCTTTTATTGTTTTATTTATATATTATTGTAATCTAGGGGGAGGGAGAGCAAGAAACCTGTGGTTTGAGAATCACGGTAATAACTCTCCAAGTATAGCAAGGAGCCTGTAACTGTAGAATTACATTAATGACTTAACAATTATATCAGGAAATTCGTGAATATAGATTGAACACAGTATTCCAAATGTGACCTGACCTATGACCTATACAATCTCTTTTGACTTTAAGTAGCAGGGAATCGTGGTTATAAAAGAGTCGCACTTATGACTCTTTAAGTAGCAGAGGACCCGTGGTTATATAGAGTCACGTTACTGATTTGACAGATCTAACGTGTAACCAGTGAATATGGGAAATCACTCTGATGGCGGAATAAGTAACAAAAAGTCACGATAGTAAATAATAGTAAACCTGTGAGCATATACAGTTGTTTAATGATCGCTAAGTAGCAAGCGGTTTGTTTGTTTTTGAATTTCGCGCAAAGTTAATGAGGGCTATCTGCGCTAGCCGTACCTAATTTAGCAGTGTAAGACTAGAGGAAAGGCAGCTAGTCATCACCACCCACCGCCAACTCTTGGGCTACTCTTTTACCAACGAATAGTGGGATTGACCGTCACATTATAACGCCCCCACGGCTGAAAGAGTGAGAATGTTTGGTGTGACGGGGATTCGAACCCGCGACCCACAGATTGCGAGTCGACCGCCCTAACCACCTGGCCATGCCGGACAGTAGCAAGCGGACTAATTACTATACACTGTACAAGAAGAATCCAGGTTGTTGTTTTTTTTTAGTATGTTCTTTCGCCAGCACCCTAATACTGGTAGCAAACATTTTCCACCCCAAATACCGAACCCATTGTATCTTTATGAATACCTCCTAAGTTTTAAATGTGTTGTTAAAACTTATAGTGGATCAAATCACTATTGTTTTCGAGTCCTGTATGATGAAAAAAGTGCTATTAAATGACAAATGATTTTTAGGAAATTTAGCAAGTTGGTGTATTTTAAAGTGTGGATTAGGCCTAAGTTTTTGAGAACAAATTTCTGAAAGCCACATACCAATGGATATAAATAAGAAAATATTAAAGAGTACTCATAAAATCAGTTGGAAAATGCATAAAATTGGGATCTATATCAGACCTTATTGATAAAGTACTGCTAGAGTTCAATACTATTCTCTCTCTGAAAGAATCGAAACTAATACAACTGGTGTTCTTAAAAAAACAAATAACACACCAAGTTAAATGTGTTTGAGTATGTGCTTATATATCTTATCGCCACAAATTTACCGTAAGTCAAGATAATTCGTGTAATTTCAGGGCTAATTATGCCGGCTGGGATACGATAGACATTGTTGTGGTCTAGGCACTAATTATGTTACAAGTTGTTTGGCCAACAGCTTTATGGTGTGAACTGTATTAAATAAGTAGTGTGGTGTAATTATTACCAACTTCATTTAAGTCACTTGCAAGTGACAATTACGGTAAGGATTAATAACACAATATTAATTATTTATTTATTTAAGCACACGTTATTTATTATATTTTTACTTCATTTAAATTTGATATCATGCGGGAGAATTGGCGAACCAGAAAGCTAGACTTCTTGTTCCATGAGCGAGTCAAAACTATATTGTCAACGAGAGAAAAATACATTAGTAATTCTGAAAACGTATGAATGAAAGCAAGGAAGAATAAGGTAATAATATGTCCACCACACTACATCTGGTTCATCTAGTGTCGACGAGGCCTTTCTTTTAATACCAGGACTCGTCAGGCCGGCTGGGATATAACAAATTGGGTAAATTATTCAGGAAATAATAGCAATATTTCGAAGATTCTGATACTTCTCAAGCTGAGATCTTCATGATAAACTTGTGGCTGATAACATTATTCATGTTGACTCCCGTTTTACATAATTAACATGTCATATACAAATTTAATAGTAAATACACTGATTCTCTTTGAAAAAGTTATTAAACATCAGCATCAGACACTTTCCCCAAAGAAAGTGATAAGATTCACGAGCAACCTGGCTATGTCTCAGTCAGACGCGTGAAGAATAATGTAGACGAACTCATGTGAAATACAATATTTCATTTATGCATCATGTGTAAGTATACTGAATGAATTATATTTTTGGGATTCTTACAGCACTATTGTAATATGTAATACATACGTAGTTTATGCTTTTAATTTGACTCATTAAACCACAGAAGTTCTGAATGTAAAAGTATTGATAATATTGTTGACACTTCGATACTTGAATTATGTATTTTTGGTTTCATTAAACTTCTTAATACATAATAAAATTTCCTTTAGGCTATAAAAGAGATGTTACTATGTGCTAAGAATTTAGGAATCTTATGCTGAGTTGTTCAACTCGCATGACGGTTATTGTACTTGGATATCGAAATATTAGACTCAGATAGTAAGTCGCCCTACTCGTATGAAGAGTCATTACACTCTTATAGCGATTTGTTTAAATTCGATATTTCGTCTTTCATCAAAGATGATGAGTCGTCTAACTTGTAACAAGTCATTTTACATGGATAAATAGTAGCCTGACCCATCATCCAAGGAAGTTTGCTAGAGAATTAAAATATAGCCTGAACTCATTTCAACGAGCCACTTGACTCTCTAGACCAGTCGAATAAGGCATAAGCAAATGACTCACTTGTTTGAGTCAGGTGACTAGTCTGTGGTTTTCAATGTGTCTACTCACCTAGTTCTAAAAACAGTCTCCCAGGATGAATGAGCAGAAGCGCTCACGAAACTCACAATCAAGAATGTCGTCCATAGGTGACTTACAAAGCTTTGGCTTTGCTGTACTTTTTCCATATGGCGGCAAAGCGATAGAACATATAGGCCGAATCTGAAAAAAAAAACATTCAAGGAAAGGATATGATTAAATAACTATAAAATTTAAAGAAAATTAATATATAGCCTCAAGTAAGACCTTGAATATTAAGTACCTAATTTTAAATCTTGTTTGTAATTAAGCACAAAGCTACACAATGGGCTATCTGTGTTCTGCCCACCACAGGTATCGAAACCCGGATCCTAGCATTATAAGTCCGAAGACATACCGCTGTGCCACTGGGGGGGGGGGCAAACATTAAGAAAGGAAGCTTCAGATCGAGTTTGAAAAAATCTAAACCACACAACGGAAGGAAGAAACCAGAAAGGCATTAACATATTTCAACCAGTGGTTCCTTTTGTGCGAGTAAGTCAAGTTGGTCAATAAAATGTTAAATATATAAAAAATATTCAACTGGCTCTAAATGTAAATATTTTGTGATTATATTAAGATTAGATATAAACCGTAATCAGGATAAGTGATCAATGATTTATGCTCTATTGTACCCCAACAACAATGAAACACCAATCACATTTTTTAAAATAATTCTACATTATGATACTGAGCAACACAAGATAAAAATTAAACACAGGAAACAGAATGTATTTAGGTCTACAACTCATAGGCTAATATTATATAATTTCAGGTGATTGTGATGTGGTAAGGCTGATTGTTTAGTATGTAGTTTAAAGTAATAATGCTAGATTTACAGTATAAATGTTTATCTGCCATACGATACTACCCATTTCTGAACTTTTCCCCAGTGAATCATTGAAATCAATAAGTGTTGGTTATGTAAAATTTAAGTGCTCGGACTACAATTATAATTTAGGAAACATAGACTGAAACACATAGTTTCGTACATTTTTATATTTCTTATGCTGCCAATACTTTTAAGTTAATTTTATGAAAATGAAATCGACATATCTAACTTCTTCGGCTTCAGATACCATTTATTTATTTGAATGAATTCGGACGAGAGACAGGTTGCACATCACCTTGGAAGGTTCAGTAGATTTTATCAGTCATCTTTAGTTCGATAAGATTATAAGTCTTTACCTGGTATAAGTGACCAGTGGTACCTGATTTAGGTCTGCACTAAAACTTTAAACAACCTCAAAACGTGTATAAGCCTTTCAAAATTTCTGCTTGATTTTCATGAGCTGTATCCATATATGAATTTTTAAAACTGATTTCATGAGTTGTATCTATATATGAATGTTTAAAACTGACTAATTTCATGAGTTGTATCTATATATGAATGTTTAAAACTGACTAATTTCATGAGTTGTATCTATATATGAATGTTTAAAACTGACTAATTTCATGAGTTGTATCTATATATGAATGTTTAAAACTGACTAATTTCATGAGTTGTATCTATATATGAATGAATGTTTAAAACTGACTAATTTCATGAGTTGTATCTATATATGAATGTTTAAAACTGATTAATTTCATGAGTTGTATCTATATATATGAATGTTTATAACTGACTAATTTCATGAGTTGTATCTATATATGAATGTTTAAAACTGATTAATTTCATGAGTTGTATCTATATATGAATGTTTATAACTGACTAATTTCATGAGTTGTATCTATATATGAATGTTTAAAACTGATTAATTTCATGAGTTGTATCTATATATGAATGTTTGAAACTGACTATTTTCATGAGTTGTATCTATATACGAATGTTTAAAACTGATTAATTTCATGAGTTGTATCTATATATGAATGTTTGAAACTGACTATTTTCATGAGTTGTATCTATATACGAATGTTTAAAACTGACTCTTATTTGAACAATGAAGCACATGAAACTTTAGTTCTTAAGTAATTAAGTAGCACTGATATCTCAAGAATAAGTTTATTTTTAAGTTAAAAATCGCAAAATATAGCGTGTTCAAAATTTTACCATCTGCATATCAGATAAGTATTTATGTTTTTTACGTTCAGTAAATGGTGATAACAACGACTTATAATAGACTTCGATAACTATTTTGTGAATTAAGGTAAAAGGAAAATCATCTTGTGAAAAAGCCTTAATTATTTCAGCTTTTGGCACCTAAGAAAACGTGTTATTATGATAAGTTGTTGCGAATATGTGACACCTACAACATAATTACTGTATATTCTTAACGGAACCAATAAAGAATAAAGTCAATTAGAAGTGAGGTGACGTCGTTCAAGGTGCTTTCATTGCTGAACTTAATATTCCCGCCTACAGTTATTTTTATTAGACAAGAAGGGATTGGAAAGAAAGAAAATGTTCAATTAATAACGTATGTCAACAAAAATTACTTAGCCTAGAGCAATGCTTCTATCTAGATTTTTGATGAGTAAAGTAAAGTATTCTTGTTCTAAAACATTGTTTGTATTAAATTATCCAAAGGTCATTACAGGAACCAATAGATACATGACTTTCAAAAAGAGCTAAAGTATTCGCAAGGATAGAGCAAATGGAGTAGTTTATTTAAGATATTTTGTTTCGATGTATTCCACCCTCAATTCAATGGTTAATCAGACAGTCATCAGGTATGTTAACTCATTGTTATTGACTAAAAATAATTGAGGCCTAAGTAATAGATTTCATATATATATATATATATATTATTATTATTATTATTAAAGGCTAATCGCTCTTTACAAAACGTTATTCTATGACCCATGCCACTCCTTCAACATCATCCGTCGTACTCAGTTTGATATTCTTCATTACGCGTCATTCCCCGACGCTAAAATTTCTATTTTAATAATCTTCTGCGAAGAATAGCGGGTTAATTCTAGATCACACAGCTTGAAGAATTTTCAACGAACTCTCCGTGCTAGTGGACGTTGGTTTTTAAGACCACGTTTAAGTAGTTCAAAGGGACTTGAAGGCATGTGTTAGAAGGTCAATGCTGTGATATCAATTTTCGGCCATCTTTCCGATTAGAACAGTCGTTGGGTTTGAGGTGTGGTTGAAAGTTCGTGAACTTTCGACAAGTTCAAACCCTTGTATGTTATGTTGTTAATGAAATAATAATGTCTAGTTGCACTGTAATAAAATTTTGGGTCAGAAGGTTCTCTTTCTTAACCATAGCCTTCACTTTGCGGATGAGGTCAGTGTCTCTAATTGGGTTGGACTGTAGTTTATTTGGAAACCGTTGCTTTCCTAAATGTTTTTCTGGGCAAATTTTGCACTTCCACAAGAACATTCAAAACCATTCCATGAAATGTTGCGTCCTTTGGCTCTAGGAATATCGGGAAGAGTTGTAACATAAAATATGGCATATTCTACAAACATACGTCTATCCACGGCAACACTGCACTGTCCAAAAGTCGGGAATTCTTCATAGCCAAATATACATATGTTAACATGTACTTCTTGGTAGCATATGTCTATATTAGTATATGCAAATCGTTCTTATAACATGCGATTAACCCTCTGTACAAGCATGCCTATATTACTTAAATAACTATATCTCGCTTAATCTATCAAAATTACCAAATAAGATAACTGTAAATTATTCAGGTATTTGTTGGTGAATATATCTATATAAAGTTATATCTAAATAATTTTAGATATATCCTAAAACAGCACGATATACATCTGACATTTAACGTGTCGTTTTAGCTTTGTGAGACTAAAATTGGTAGATTATACGTCTAAGGGTTTTCAAGACGCGTATGGTCACTTTAACTTTTAATATTAGTTTTGTAAAACTACCGTTTGGTTGCTTACACGTCTAAGGATTTTTTAAGACACATATGACCATTTTATCCTTAAATATTAGTTTTGTAAGACTGACGTTTGGTTGATTACATGTCTAACGACACTGTAAGACACAATGTGTGATAAGCATCTTCTTACAGATCCCAGAATTATTTTGATGTAATTTTACATTTTAAGAACATATGCTAACCATTCCTGTCTTGCTGGATATCACGAGTGAATAAAATTTATAAATACATTATTGTAATCTTATATAAATTATTATGTATGAACAGACTGTCGAGATAGATGGAAGTCTCCATCTTTTATAAATTGTTATGTATGTACAGATTACTGGTACAGGAATTACTTGAATTGCGCTACAAAGAAAGAAAATGGATTTATAAGAGCCAATTAAAATGGCTTTTATGTATATATTCATTAGTCTTTTTTAACTAAATTAATTATGCATCGTGATTTCTCAATAACAAAACAACAACAAAACCGGCAGGTCTCTCTTCACTGCGTGACAATAATGTAGTGTCAGACAAATCTTGTTATGAAATGAGCATTTTAATTATATTAAAAGCCGAAAGATACTATTATAAATATTTAATTTAGTCTGTACAACACATTAGTGTGTTCTTTTTAGGGTATATCTAATACTGTTGGGTTACATTAATATCTTAACACACTAAAAATATTGTAAAAAACTGAGAGCATCGATATAAGACAAACTATTATTCTTAGGGTATTTTCAATAGACATGTTAGTTTCTATAGGTGTAAGAGCCATAACTAATTATCCTGCTTACGTGTCTTTAACTGTACTTAGACACTTGATTTCCAATTTAACCTGTAAATTCATTCTGTGGCATTGCGAGAAAGAATTAAAATTTAAATGTTGTTCAGTTTATTTCTATTTTAGTGTCTTAAAGATGAATGAGATCAAACTTATTAAAACTCAAATACACAGCAGAAGGTTTTAAAGATTACTTATCTATTGTTCTAAACAAGTGAGCTGAGTTGTGACAACCTTCTTAACTTTTGATTAGTTTATTGTTAAGCGCAAAGCTACACAATGGACTATCTGTGCTGTGCCTACTGCGGGTATCGAAGCATGGTTGTAAGCGTTATAAGCCGTCAGACTTATCGATGAGCCATTAGGGGGCCCTACCAAGATATTATTTTATTCTCCGACTAGACCTCCTGCGGCTACCTACCTTACCAAAACAGTTAGAGCAGGCTTAGAGCAGGCTCAAAGCTGACAAAGAAATCTCGTAAAAGTGGAACAAAAGTTTTGTCAGAAGGCGGAGATTCTGGATTCAAAACATTGTTTTCTGAATTAGTTTGATTCTTTACCTTCTTAAGAGAGAAAAGCGGGTTAAATTTAGTAAAGTGTCATGTTGAGTAAATGTTAATTGTACTAAATAGTAAATAGAACGAGTTTTCTCTTCAAATTAAACTTTGATTACGAAACAATGTTAAGAATTCATTTCATGCAATCTTCTCAACAAGAGCGTGTCCCAATGTATTATGTTTTAGAGGTATGAGAACCAGAAATTCCCATAACGTAGTTTAATTATTTTAGTTTCTTGTTTATAGGAGTTCAATTAAAGTAAGTTTCTTATTGAATCTCTATTACCTCTTATCATATGTATAATTTATGTTGCATGAATTGTCAAACTCTTCCTTAAATTATAAGACATTGGGCTTCCTTGTATTTTTTAAACACATGAAAAATTACGGCTCATTTCAGTCCTAACAATGATCTGATCGTCATTAAAGCAATAGGGATTAGAGTATAATAAAGTATGGTAATACTTAATAGTAGGGATCGTGATAAAACAAAATGACATCTATAAAAATCACCCCTTTAAAACCACTTTTAAAATGTCTGAATATTAACAAGGACCATTTCAATAAAGCTTATTGTACTTATATAGCCGTCTAAAGCGCTATTTACGTGTTTATTGAGTGAATGAAAATTTCAATATTTCAACGAATTTTCATCTAAGTAATTAAGTAACTGACTTTTCCAGACAAACGTACAGAAAAAAATGGCGATATCGCTCTAATTCTTTCACAGAAGTCTTCCGTCCAGGGTTCCAAATATTTCTTTCTAGTATATATATATAAAACGGACGATGCCCTACTTTGGGCATATAATTAGATTTGAGGGTGGGTTGATAGATATCCTGTGAGTAATAAAATCGAATCGGTTATACACGCACCTCACGCTTGGTATTTCTGGCACACAAAAATACACAGGAAACACAGAAGTATAATAAAAAGTTTTTAAATTTTATAAAGACAAGTAGGGATCGATATATACGTAACCTATAATAATATAGAAAGTTTTAATGCTACAAAAAGTATTGAAACAAGAAATTCAAAACTACAAAACTGTGTTACTTAAAACTTTTTTTATCCCTACTTTGGCTCTGGATAACATAATTACAGTGATTTGCAAAAGTATGGATACTTTTTTTTAATTTTAAGTAACTCAGTTTTGTAGTGTTGTCTTTCTTGTTTTAACACTTTATGTAGCTTTAAAACTTTATATATTACTATAGCTAGCTAGGTTACGTATATATAATATCGATCCCTACTTTTCTTTATAAAATTCAAAAACGTTTTGTAATATTTGTTGATATTATTACGTATATAAGGGTTGTAACCCGCTGACCTTGTAGGAGTTATTATTTGCGTTCACTTGCAGTGTTGTTTTCTAAACTTTCCTGGTTTTTTTTCCATCGTACTGGTGTTTTGTTAGTCTAAAATGTTTTGTTTCTATTCTCTGTTGAGGTGCTACAATGGCAGTAACGATTTTCTTTTAGACTTAAACATAGTGCTATAACATGTTTCATCAACATGTTAGTTTTCATCACTAACAAAACACCCCCCAGTGGCGCAGCGATATATCTGCGGACGTAAACCGCTAGAAACCGGGTTTCGATACCTATGGTGGGCAGAGCACAAATAACCCTTCGTGTAGCTTTGTGCTTAACTACAAACAACAGCAACACTAGCAAAACTATTGTAATTTTTGTGAAAAACTCTGCATCAAATAACAGTGTCTTAATACAGAAGTACGAAACAAATACTTAACATCCTTTCTTCTAGTTTTCTTAATCATAAGTAAGGCATTAGTAGTACAAATGGGGCGGATATACAGTACAAACTATCCACTCATATACTCCTTTAACAACCAAATAATACATCTTCAAAAGTATTTGAGAAACACCCTTAGGCGATAAACAAACCACATACAAAATTACAAGCCATAGAACCATTTGAGAAAGTCAGCATAACAGATAAAAAAATTCACAAAACCACAAATTTCTCAATCTTGCTGACTGACTGACATTGTCGAACGCTTCTAGCTGTGTAACAAACAAACTTAACATAGATATAAGTTAACCAAATAGAACAACAGCACAGGGACCACGTGCTAGTGCTAGCGTGAAGTAAATTATTAAATTAATTAACCAATTTTCAACCCTTAGTATATACACACAACTCACACTATATCATCCAAATGACATGTTACACTAAAGGGTGTACAGTACATACGCACACCCACAATATGCACATACACCATAAGTGAAGAAAATGCACACCATACACACACACAGCATTATTTGGCATAATATTATGGGGCACACCCACACTGAATATATGCATACACGATATCATCAGAAATGAATGAATGATGTATAAAGACACGTCACCCTGTATATGCATACAGGATATCATCAGAAATGAATGAATGATGTATAAGATCATGTCACCCTGTATGAAAAAACGTGCATGAACAAGTGGAAAAAATATTTTAAAAAAACATTAAAAGTGTCGGAATGGGTTCACCAAAAAGTGAGGAAACAAGGCAGGAATGTGCATAGTGTAATAAAACTTTTTCTATACATCTTCACAAGGAGGAGTGCCCAACATCACGGCCATTTCTACTTCGTTTTTCTTTGTTCATGATACTATATAACTTATGGGTACAAATAAAAGTGTATATATGATTCTTCAATATTTATATAGACAATAAGAAATCCATGACGTCGATATACAGAAAACTATTAGGATTGGTTTTTATTTTTGTATTTTAATCGACCTATATAGGTAATGTAGGAAATCCTGTTGCCTTCTCATGCAAAAGAAGGGACAAGTTGTAAAGTAAAGAAAACATACAAGTTATGAGTCCACATGAATATCTGATTCTTCTGGTGCCGTATAAACAGACTTTACAGTATATGTATCGCCTTCAATAATTCCATTCACAAATACCTGTAGTCCTTGTATGATAAGCATAACTAAGTTTGATAAGTTTAAACAACTGGCTTATTGTGTACAGGATAGAAAAAATAAATGAAATAGGCATGGACAGGATGTTAGACACGTCCCCTTGTGAGATTGTACATCATGCTCATTCCTACCTTGTTTCCTCACTTTTTGGTGCACCCATTCCTACACTTTGAATATTATTTTACACTTGTAACATTTGTATTGTTTGTTGACAATGTATTCTCATTCAAGAAGACGGGGAATCTGCATTAGAATTATGATGTTTTGAATTTGGAGAAATAAACTAATAAGTTTATATCTGTACATACGTGTTAAACAGTAGGTCAGAGCTGTCTGTCGCTTTATCACTTACATCATCCAGGCAATAACTGATATATAACAGATATAAGGTACTGGGGAGATTAAAGGTCAAACTCTCAACAAAAAAATAATATTAATTTTTTACGATGCGCACTCGAACTTGACGGAAATTATATCATTTTTGTATGTTGCATAGCTTAACTTGACAAAAATCATATTAACGTTTATGATGCAGAGCTGAACATGACAAAATAGGATTTATTTTAACTGTCTGACGTACATGATGAAAAATCAGAAAAAGTCAGAAAAAATAGTGCATAAGATAAAATTTAATATCTAATAATCTACAAATTTGTTTCTGTAAGTCAGATTAGCTTTTAACTATGCTAGTATAAGCAGGCAGGTTTACATTTCTCTAATACATCTGTATAAGCTAATATTAATACATTTTTATATTCAGAGAGCACGCTTCAAAAAATGATTTGAGATTTTAAATCTTTTCTTCGTAGATTTCCTTAATAAAACAAGAGTCTACAGTTTGGATAACATTCAGACTTTCACCTTCGAGTTGACGTTAATCGACCTGTTGACAACGTGCTAAAATGCGGTACATTGCTATACCAAGATATATTTTTCTCTGTTTTTGCGTTAGTATAGGTCTCAGGCTGTCAATAAATCTTAAAGACAGCAACAAAAATCGTTTGAACATTGATATGCACGATCCAATTAACAATGTGCTTGATACATTCGTGTTTCTTGTTCTTTATTTTGGCCTGGTGGTTAGGGCGCTTGATTTGAAATCTGCATGTCTTTGAACATGCTCGTCTTCTCAGCCGTGGGGGAGTTATGGTATGCGGTGAATGTCACTATTCGTCGGTAAAAAAGTAGACCAAGAGCTAGCGGTTAACATTATCTACCTCCCCTCTAGTCTATAGCTTCTAAATTACAGACGGCTAGCACAGATAGCCCTCGATTAGTTTTGCACCAAGTTCAAAACAAACTTCTTCTTTTTTTACTTATTAGACTCAAACTACAGTTTTCATTTTATATTTTAGCTAATACTGCTTTTTCTACAGTTTACCTTTTCTATTTTAGTTAATACTGCTTTTTTTACAGTTTACCTTTTTTATTTTAGCTAATACTGCTTTTTTACAGTTTACCTTTTCTATTTTAGCTAATACTGCTTTTTTACAGTTTACCTTTTCTATTTTAGCTAATACTGCTTTTTTTACAGTTTACCTTTTCTATTTTAGCTAATACTGCTTTTTTACAGTTTACCTTTTCTATTTTAGCTAATACTGCTTTTTTACAGTTTACCTTTTCTATTTTAGCTAATACTGCTTTTTTTACAGTTTACCTTTTCTATTTTAGCTAATACTGCTTTTTTACGGAAACCCTGGATGTTGTATTTTAATTGCCTATGATGGCGGACTGTCATGAAAAATCAAACAAGTTGAACTGATTATAATAATTTTTAATATAGTTTGAGGAGAAGAAATTACTATTGTTTTAGTTTTAGTTAATGTTTTGTTTCTTTTTTTCTACTGTAAATATATTCATAACAAACCTTGCACTAAACGTTATCACGTTTGTTTGTTTTTTATACTGGTAGAAAGTAAAAAACATCAATTAAAGTCAGTTTAAGAAAAGATAGTTTTCAAGATTCGCAGCACACACACACATTGACTGTATCCAAACCTCCAGCACCTGGGAAGCAGGCTTCTGGAAATTACCGGAAGTTGAAAGCTGACTTGACAAATGAGGCTGTCGAGCTTTTGCGTTGTTTACATCCCATTTCCCGTGAATGTCATAGGTAGAACATCAAAGAAGTTAGTGTATATACATTTAAGTTTAGCACCGATTTATCATGTTAGATCATCAAATATGAGACTATACGACATATTCAGCGTTAATCATAACAATAGACGTATTAATTTGATTTTAAAGCCTCGGTCCTTCTACTTCAAACAACTGCTCAGAACTTATTTATTTTTAGTTTGATATAATTATCATATGGATAGAGTCAACAAGTATTTTAATCTGCAATGCATGAAGATTTTTCTTTCATAACTCTTTTTACTAAAGATAAGAAATGTTGTTTGGAATTTTTCACAAATTATCATTTAAAGTAAGAAAATTGTAAAATGCGATTGAGGTCGAATTAAAAGCTAATTGGTCGTTACATCTCAATAGTCGTATGACGCAGTTATTAAAACGACATATATTCTAAAATCGTGGTTCCTTTGAATCATCTGGATTACTGATAATACTGGCCAAAGAGTCATTTTCATCAGATTGTACATCAGCAGTTTGTACTTCACCAACATATTAACATTTTATAGTCTGACTTACAGTTACATAGTACATCAGCAGTTTGTACTTCACCAACATATTAACATTTTATAGTCTGACTTACAGTTAGATAGTACATCAGCAGTTTGTACTTCACCAACATATTAACATTTTATAGCCTGACTTACAGTTAGATAGTACATCACCAGTTTGTAGTTCACCAACATATTAACATTTTATAGTCTGACTTACAGTTCGATAGTACATCACCAGTTTGTACTTCACCAACATATTAACATTTTATAGCCTGACTTACAGTTCGATAGTACATCACCAGTTTGTACTTCACCAACATATTAACATTTTATAGCCTGACTTACAATTAGATAGTATATCAGCAGTTTGTACTTCACCAACATATTAACATTTTATAGTCTGACTTACAGTTAGATAGTACATCAGCAGTTTGTACTTCACCTGTAGTTACCCGTTAAGAACGTATGTGTACTATTGACGTCTATTTGTTTTCAAACTTTTCTTATCATTGCCGTGTATATCTAAACTATAAACGTTAACCGATTGCTCCATTAGCTTTACACCAGAAAATATATACCTGTTAGAAACGAATTAATTTTCTGATTGTTTGCTATCCTTATCTTCTAAAGTTTCTTATGGCTGCAAAGTTATAAAGATCAACCGTCTATCCTGACTGACCACGTGTACTGTGAAGGGTTATGGTCCTTTCTTTTTAACAATAGACCTACGTTTTTACCACTAACATTTATTGTCTTTTATCTTTTCTTAACATTACCAAGTTTACTTACCCCTAAGTAGTATATTTATATTATAAAGACTTATTGTATTTTGACTTTACTTACAAAGAGTTGTTCAAAAGGATGAAGATCACGCTTCGTGGAGATGATTCAATATCTTTAAAAATCTCTCGTTTTTCTTACTTGTTCAAGCTTTTGATATTAAGAATTTAAACTAAAACAAACTTTTTTTATCCACAATCTAAAATAAAGAGTGAAAAATAATCTGAAATTTGTGTAAAATTGTCTTGTTTAACAGAATATTATTATTCTGTGAAACAAAACAAGACACCTATCGTCTTTAGCTTGAACTGAAGTTGTGAGGTACATATTCGTTTTCATCACGCAGGGGAGGTTACCAGGTTGTCATTCTATTGGTTATGGTCTAGTGACGTCGTACTGTATTAGCAGAGTTTATGGAACATGGTAGGTTTTACCGTATACTAAAGCGTTTCTGTTGAATAAACCTTCAAAAATAAAAATAATAACTATTATGGCTATGATGAGCATTTCTTTTGTTTTCACCATTTCATATATTATTCGACGTATGTAAATGACAGAACTGCAGATTGTGCAAAGGTGTTAATCGTACTTTATGTGACCAATACTCCATTGTGTTGCGCAGATGCGAGTGGTGGCACCACAAGTGACGTGTTTATATGTATACTTCTTTCACGGTAAATTCTACAACAATCGATGGTTTAATGCTTTCACATGTAGATTGGAGAAAAATATAAAAAGTCTTTCCTAAAGAGAAATATTTGTAGAATGATAGTGTTATATGATGGCGAAAAAAAAAGGACACATAATTTCAGTCAAATGAGTGTTCAATGTTTTATATGTAAGCAGAAAACATTCAGAGTTGGACGTTTAGAATAGTAACAGGTTCGAAACCACATTTGAAGCCAATCAGACGCAAAGTTCTCATTCAAAAACTGAAGGCCATGGTTGCGAAAGAGAACCTTTCAACCTGATGGCGGATGAGACTAAAATTACAACATTTACAATCGACCCCACTTGTCTATTTCTCTGGTAGAAAGCCAACGAAGTTTTGTACATTTGGTTTGTTTATAATAATTTAGTCTTGGAAACCCATTTCTATGTACAGTGGAAAGTTTGTTAAGAGTGTTCTTACCACCCATCGCAAGAGATTGTTAGAATAGAAAGTCCGCTACTGGGGAATAGTGCATAATTACGACTGCAAGACTGAGCGCGATTTACCTTGGAAGATGTAGTTCGAAGGTCAACACGGATCGTGTAAGTCCGCTCTATAAGATGTAGTTCCTAGGTCAACACGTTTCGTGTAAGTCCGCTCTATAAGATGCAGTTCCAAGGTCAACACGGGTCATGTAAGTCCTCTTTATAAGATGTAGTTCCAAGGTCAACACGGGTCGTGTAAATCCTCTCTATAAGATGTAGATACTTCTTTAGTAATGTTTGTCTGTTTTTAATTATGCACAAAGCTACACAAGGGCTATCTGTGCTCTGCCCACCACGGGTATCGAAACCCGGATTCTAGCGTTGTAAGTCCGCAGACATACCGCTGTGCCACTGGGGGGCTCTCTAGTAATGAAAATATAACTTACGTTCTTCAACCATCAGCCAAAGCCTTATAAAAGTCACTTTTTAATGTGTAAGAAATCAACTATTTACATACATATTATAGTTATAGTTACACAGTTGTTTTGGTTTTAATAACGGATTTTCTATAATCCAGCTACGCAGATTTCGAAAATAATATTAATTTTTTTCTATCACGTAAGGATTTTTTACAAATCAGAAAGAAGAAACAACTCTTACTTAGATAAAATTATTATTTCTTTTACCAACAACTAACATTCTTTATTATTATGTTCGTTAACAAAAATACAAACAAACTGAAAATAAAGGGAAGAACATTGATGCCAAACGAATATGCATTCTCGTTCATCCTAATTTGTTTTGTGAAATCTACGTCTTTTACTCTCAAAACTACGTGTTGTGGTCTTTCTTTTATGTATTGCATTATGACGTTTGTGAAAAATCTGTACGTGATGGGGGAAAATGGCTATCATTTTCGGATTCAGCGTACAGGAATTACTGTAGGACATGTAAAAATTTCAAGACAATAAAACCATCGCAAGCCTGTCTAATTATTAAGCATAATTTTCCTTGAAGTTTGAATTTTGCTTATTTTGCTGTGATGTGGTTTTTCGAAAATTTTAACCTGAAATAAAACTAAAATATTTTATTGAATTGTACTTCATTTAAAATTATGTTCACTTAAACTATTATATTTTAAGATTGTTTATCATTTACTTTACTGTCTTAAACTGTACTGAGTCGTGATTTTAAGTGTAACTTTGAGTTTTAATTACTTCAAGTTTCAATCAGTAAATTTGGAAATTATAAACTTCGACTATAGTTATTCTGGTTGTCGTTTTTAGTTAGACAGCGCTAAGATATGTGTGATTCTATTTACTTTGAATTACAACAGTTTTAAAATTTGTTTTGCTGGATTACTTTGAATATTCATATAATATGTTCTAGTGTTTTATTATTTTGTAAAACGTTCGTGATTAATGGTCAGTTTTCTCTTACTTTCTCATATGTCTGTATAGCTTTCATTTCATTATACTGTTCTGATTAATTATGTTATTCAGTAACGTGTTCAAGTCTTTGTTGTATTAATCAATTGTCTCCACATTTTAATTTTTGAGTTAATTTACTTTGATTTTTTTTCTGTATTCGATGTAATGTTAGATCTGATTTGGGGCAATAGTAAATTTATTGTGTATTATGATTGAGTTTCAATTTTATTATAGATACTTTCATTTCACCGTGATTATTACTTTGATTTCGTCCTGTACTCGGTGTAATGTTAGATATGATTTGAGGCAATAGTAAGCTTATTGTGTATTGCGCTTAAATTTCAATTTTATTATATATACTTTCATTTTACTGTGATTATTTTAAGTCTTATTTTATACCATTCTCTTACAATGAGTTTCAATTTGTAAATTTATTCATGTTGTTTTTCTATGTAGTATATTTGTTTTGGGTTGATTATCTTTTGAGTTTAGTTCGATTTAATTTTGTATCGTCAGTTCATTGGCTGCTGGAACTGTATGTTTTAAATGAAGTTTCTATTTTTGCCCATGTATTCGTGCCATGTTTATTTTGATTTCTTCTGATAATATAGTTAACAAAAGTCAATGCTATGTTTCTTAGACACTTGAATTCAGCTTAAACTTAATTCTAAATTTGGTTTATGTCTAGGATTGCCATGCGATAAGAAAGAGAAAGTTTAAAACAGTCAAGAAATACTTTTGTTTAACTAGAAAAGAATACTTGTTATTCATGCATATTCAGGGATATTTTAAATTCTTATTTGTTTAGGTGTTTTGCAGTTAGTTAATCTATTAGTGAGTAAGATGTGAGTAATCAAAAACTTGCTTTAATCCTTGTCTCAGACTAATTTTAAATGTCATAGTACTTATTCCAGAGATACTATACTTAACTGTGATTATGAATCGTCTCTCTGCCAGGACATGGCTTATTCCAAAGTGAATGGATGTCCAGAGGATCGTGTAAGTTAATTTGAGCTTGGAGCTAAACTATCTTTGAATATGAATAAAGATAATGAGCACTGACATGTCGTATTGGAAATAAGTGAATAGAATGAATATAAGGTGTAAATACTATGGAACCTTTCCCCCTACAGTATATGAAAGCGTATTCCTCCAGAGTGCCTTCACCTGTTGTTACTTTAGATTGTTATTGGCTGTCTCCTGAAGAAGAACAGTCAACTATTCGAGAGCGCTCGAGTTTTGGGTCTTATTTTAAGTCTACTCAATCCATCGCATAGGGCCACACCAGCATAATACTCATGAAAACATAAGCAGTGGTACTATTCCTAGCAGTAGTGTGATGAATGCACTAATTGCTCCCACGACAAAAATCTCATATGATATAGCAGTAAAACCTATTTTTGGCTAGTAAAAGCTATTTCATGTGATAGATTGGAAAGAAAATTCATGTTTCAGTAGGAGCTATACGGAACTCTGAAGAAGTTGCACAAAACTAAGACTTTTATTAATAGGACCAGTTGAGTTAGAAAACCCAGTCTCTGCAAAGGTGACATTACTTAACTTAGGGTATGTTCTTTAAATGTGTGAGATCTTTCCAAAAACCTATAGCTGTAAGTACATATGTGAATGTTTTCTCTAGGACAGTAAGATACACCTTACGCAATGGATGTGTAGCTGCTCAAAACACACTGTTTAGTAGAGATAATCAAATCATAAAGCTGAAATGGCATCAGGCTTTTAACAGTGGATGAACAAAGCTGGATAATAGTTCTCATGATATGTTTCTTTTTGTTAAGAGTTTCAAATACAAACATGAAAATGTTGCGTAGTATCTACAGAACGACGTTGTAGCCTTTTACATGTCTGTTTTAGACTGATCTAATGTGTACTGGCTTCTATCCTGATGTTAACTGGAGATCAAAACAAACGTGTTCTTAACTTTTTAGAATTTGGCTCGTTCTTAGCGTCAATGGAAATGCATTTGGACCTAAAAGTCAATTTTGTATTTAGATTTTTATCCAAAGTAACCTTAGGGCAAAGCCTTATAGTTTGAGAAATTCATTTACATTTTCAATTTTGTTGAAGGAAAGTTTTCAATCCTCAATGATAATTTTTTCTTTTATCCTCAACACCTACTCACTACAAGTTTATGAAATAATTCGAAGGAATGTATTAAACTTGACGGTTATAAAACGCCCGATTGTGTTCGTATGTGCTGGATAGGCTGAAGGCAGAGTTTTGACAACGTTAATTAAAGAATCTTTGTAACACAAAGTGGAATCGCTGTAACACGGGCGTCAAGACTAATACCTGTAACTATAGGCAGCTAATGAAGCCTACATTTTTGTGATCCAATTTTAACCTATGACAAAAGACATATGGTGAAACTTGTGAGTAACAAAAATCAAATAGTTTTTTTCTTCTGAAGTATATGTGAAATTGGTTCAATAGTTTACCAAATAAGCAATTAAATGGCTAGTTTTTACGTTCCTGTGTGTTCAAGAGTTCTTGACAAGGTCTTCTTGATTGATGAGTCAACACAAACAGGATATAGTACTCATTTTCCAATAAATATTCTTTATATTGGTTAATTCTGAAAACATCCAAGAGCAGAAATGGTAATTAATGGTATTAATAGAAACATTTATCAAATTTTGTTTATAGAATTCAGAAGCAAAGCTAATTTTTGAGCTTATGGTAGCTTTAGGCAGTAAAATTCTTATAACACTTTGAAGCTAGAGCTTCCAGAAAAGAAAAGGTGGTTTTGTTTTGAAATCACATGTGAACATAATGATTGGATGTTTTGAATTTACACAGTCAAAAACGAATGATCGTAAAGATGATTGGGAAGATTTAGCATGTAAACGTTTTGTCAAAATAGTATGTGGAAAAAAAAGGGCTTAATATGAACTTCCAAGTAATTGAAAAATGTTTTTTTGTTTTTTTCGTGGTGTGTCATGAATACACATGAAAACAAGTGAACCAGAGAACAGCCTGTAACTATACCATTAATTTGGTCAAACTGAGAACGGAACTCTTTTCTTGTGAATTCTAGAAGTTTTTAAGAGTCAAATCTAAAGAGAACATTAACAATTTCTGAATTTTGGAAGACTCTGTGGCTATTTTTTATGAAACAATAAATTAACTTGCCTGAATGCGTTGCTCTGCAGTTCTTTTTATTATTAGGTGTGTTTGTTATTAATCACAAAGGTATACATTGAACTTCTGTGTTGTGCCCATCGCCGGTATCAAATCCCGATGTTTAGTGTTATAACCCCCTCAGACTTACCTCTGAACCACCGAGAGGCGTTATAATGTACCAAAACCTTATGATAACAGATCATCACGTTTCGGATAATTGAAAGTCACCAAGAGTAAGTACTCAATAACCGTTTCGTATAACACTAACTGATTTTTCTGATTTTCAAAACAAGGTAATTCTTGTGAAACTCTATTTTCATATCGCTCAAATCATGAAAAATGCGCAAACACATAGCTTCAGATATAAAAACGTAGTTCATCTATTTAGAAAATAATTAATAATTAATTTATGATAATCAGTGATAATTGCCAAATTTAAAAACAGGTTCCTAATATGAACACGGCAACAGTTCTATTCATAGGAGATAAATTTTAAGAGATTCCAGAACATACAGTGTATAAGTTTAGACATTAATTAACGAAAAGAAATTGCTAAGTCTTGGGATTCTGAAAGGCTTGTTTGTTTTTGAATTTCGCGCAAAGCTACACTATCGGTCCCTAATTTAGCAGTG
>NW_013666739.1:166610-173168 GCF_000517525.1 Limulus polyphemus
GGTTTCTAGCGTTGTAAGTCCGCAGACATACCGCTGTGCCACTGGGGGGGGGGGCTTTCATTTTGGCAAATATAATTATTAAAATGTTCTGTTAATAGGCCTGGCATTACTTGACGGTTAAGGCACACGACTCGCATTCTGAGCGCCGCGGTTTCGAATCCCGTTCCTTAACATGTTCGAAGTTTCGGCCGTTGGGACGCTATAATGTGATAGTCAGTCTCACTATTCGTTGTTAAAAGTAGCCCAAGAGTTGGCAGTGGGCGATGTTGATTAGTTACCTTCGCTCTAGCTAAATACATAAAAATAATTTACAAATCTTTGGAAAACTGAAACTATTCTTTTGCTACAAACGCATTTGTTACAAATGTCTAAAAATGAAGAAACAAAAAAGATGCCAGCTTTTGAGTGAAAATCCCTATACGTGATACAATCTATCATATAGGATAATTGCTTTTGTATACTTCAGGTAATGATTAGAATATTCCGTAAGCCCTCCAGTGGCACAGCGGTATGTTTGCGGAGTTACAACGCTAGAAACCGGGTTTCGATACCTGTGGTGCGCAGAGCATAGATAGTAACAGATATTCCATAATGCGAACCAATTGGTCAAGTTCCGTTATATATCATTTTAGATGTTAATATTTCTTTTTTATTTTCGAAAGACAATTTTCTAAATCTTTCTCTCTCAAAGTTGTAGGATAGAACTTCTAAATTTAGTGCTATCATTCGAATTAGTTAACATTTCTTCTGAATAATCTTTCTTATTCAGATTTAAATATCGTTCATTGCTTTATTTGGTTTAAGAGATACTAAATTATCCAATCAATGAAAATATTTTCTTGTTTGTTTGTTTGTAGTTATGCACAAAGCTACACAATGGGCTATCTGTGCTCTGCCCACCACGGGTATCGAAACTCGGTTTCTAGTGTTGTAAGTCCGCAGACATATCGCTGTGCTACTATAAAACCCGAAAACGCTAAACCTGAAATTTCAGTAGCTATTATCAAAATTAGTGTTATCTTGGCCTTTAATGGGTATGTGGTTTAACTTCTATGATAATTGTTCAAAGTTCAAGAATTATTTTACATAATCCAACTTATTATATCATTTTACATAATCTAACTTATTATATCATTTTACACGATATAACTCAATAGATTATTTTACACGATATAACTCATTAGATTATTTTACACGATATAACTTATTAGATTATTTTACATAATCTAACTTATTAGATTATTTTACACGATCTAACTTATTATATTATTTTACACAATCTAAGTTATTATATTATTTTACACAATCTAACTTATTAGATTATTTTACACGATATAACTTATTAGATTATTTTACATAATCTAACTTATTAGATTATTTTACACGATCTAACTTATTATATTATTTTACACAATCTAAGTTATTATATTATTTTACACATATAACTTATTAGATTATTTTACACGATATAATTTATTAGATTATTTTACATAATCTGATTTATTAGATTATTTTACACAATCTAAGTTATTGAATTATTTTACATAAGCTAACTTTCTAGGAGCAACTGAAAATTTCAAACCTCGTGTTAATGCCCTTTTTTTCAGCTTTTGTCAACTGATAATCCATAAAAAATGTAAATAATCTTTGTTGGGTTTTCTAAGAAAAGTAGACATACTAAACCTTTCAAATTTTAGCTTGTATAAGTTTTTTACTTATTTTAATCGCAATTCGGTAAGAATTTTATTTTCCTAAAATTCTATAACTTGATACAGATTTATCAAATCCGATGTTCCGACAACTTCTTTCAAATTTTCCAACACACACTTCTCATTTTTTTTGTGATTTCAGTTTGTATTTTGATTTCAATCTTAAAAACTTGTTTTGTGAAGACGTATGATATGTATTTGATTTAAATCAAATTTAGCTAATTCAAAGGTTAAAAAAAATTGAAACCAAATTACGCTGTATACATTCATTTGAAAAATTAACACGCAATATGTTTTTACAGTTTTAAGTAGATTCTTTCAGCAGTTCTAAATTCCTTTAGAACATCATTATTATATTTTTCCAGAATAATTTGAACTAACCGGACATTCTCTGGAAATCGTAATCTCAGCATGAAAATAATAATCAATGAGACAATACACTCGATAACACCAGATATTATAACTAGTACCCTATCACTCTGACTTCTATACTTCAAAAGCAGGAAACTGTGCCACACGAACCAAAACTGAAACTATTACCAAATCAACAAATGATCGTATAAGGGCGGGTAGCACATGCAAAATGTACTGAAACATTCACAACACACATTTTGAAAAGTACACATAACTAATGACCAATATATCATTGAATGTCTTTAAGGTATAGTTTTCAGGACCTTATTAAGAAATTTTCAGACAGAATTGTTTCGTTTCTATGTGATTACACATCACAGATAAGATGCTATTATATGTATATTTAATATGATTAAATGGAGTAAGAGCTAATATATATATATATATATATAAAACTGAAAATCTTTCATAATTGTTTGAGAGAGTAATTACAACAAGGTTGGTTTCTCATTAAAATCAATATGAGGATATGCGTATTATTCCGTCCACGGTGATAAGTTACGTTTAATTGAAAATTTCTGTCTCTTCTAATAACGCTGCTTGTAGCTAGATTTTTAATAGTAAATTACAAAGAGTGTAGCATTTTGTAGTCTTGATGTTCAAATAAATATTAATTAGTGGTAAGAAAAATACTTGTTTTGGAAAACGTTCAGAATGAGACAGAAAAATGATCAAATATTTAACCGTAACTCGACCGCACAAATTTCAGCAAATGTTAAATAATTACAGTAATCTGTGTTCGATATGCACTACATACCTTAATCCACTACAAATGGCCACTATAAAAACGTTCTCAAATTGCCAGTCTGATGAGTTGCAGTATTGCGCCAAAAGGTGTCCCCAGCATTGACAAACAGCTTTTAATTGAAAACTATAAAATAGTTGGGGATTGTTTATAAACAGTGGATCGTATGTGATCCTATATATTAAAAATAAACCAAATCAATCAAATGTAGCTTCCACATTAGACGAATATTTTCGATGGAAGGTTGACCTATGGCCGATGATCGGTGGACTCTCGCATTTATTATGCAAATAATCCATAAAGATTGGATTTATCACCATTCCATTATAGTTTCTGTAACATTATTTGCTACTTTAACTTTAGCCTTCATTACTTTAATCAAACATAAAGTGAAGTTGAATTTACAATGTATCATGCTCACAAAGGTATACAAGAAATAATAAAATATAATTAAACTTTATGATTTATTCCCCAGAAAAACAAACAGTTAAAACATAAGGTTAAACTCTGTCACAACTTTCAACACCTGTACTAATGTCTTCCTCACTGGTTAAACTCTGTCACAACTTTCAACACCTGTACTAATGTCTTCCTCACTGGTTAAACTCTGTCACAACTTTCAACACCTGTACTAATGTCTTCCTCACTGGTTAAACTCTGTCATACGATTCGTCACCTATTAGTGTTTATCTTCAATGGTTAAACTCTGTCATACGATTTGTCACCTATTAGTGTTTATTTTCAATGTTTAATGCCTTACGATGTGTCACCTATTAGAGCTATACTTCAATGGTTAAACCCTGTCATGCGTTTTGGCATATACTAGTGCTTTTTTCAGTGGTTAAACTCTGTCTTACGTTTTGACATCTATTAGTGTTATTCTCAGTGGTTAAACTCTGTCATATGTTTCGACAACCTACTAGTGTCTTCCTCAGTATTTGAAATCTGTTAAACTGTGTCATGTTACCTATTAATGTTTTTCATAGTGGTTAAATTCTGTCATATGTTTCGATACCTATGAGTGTTTTCTCAGTCTCTTAACTTTGTCATACGTTTCGTCAACTCCGAGTGTTTTCCTCAGTGATTAAACACTGTCATGTCACCTATTAGTGTTTTCCTCAGTGATTAAACACTGTCATGTCACCTATTAGTGTTTTCCTCAGTGATTAAACACTGTCATGTCACCTATTAGTGTTTTTCTCAGCGTTTAAGCTCTTTCATGTCACCTATAAATATTTTCCTCAGTGATTAAGCTCTTTCATGTCACCTATTAATGTTTTCCTCAGTGATTAAGCTCTTTCATGTCACCTATTAATGTTTTCCTCAGTGATTAAACACTGTCGTGTCACCTATTAATGTTTTCCTCAGTGATTAATCACTGTCATGTCACCTATTAATGTTTTCCTCAGTGATTAAGCTCTTTCATGTCACCTATTAATGTTTTCCTCGGTGATTAAACACTGTCGTGTCACCTATTAATGTTTTCCTCAGCGTTTAAGCTCTTTCATGTCACCTATTAATGTTTTCCTCAGTGATTAAACACTGTCATGTCACCTTTTAATGTTTTCCTCAGTGATTAAGCTCTTTCGTGTCACCTATTAATGTTTTCCTCAGTGATTAAGCTCTTTCATGTCACCTATTAATGTTTTCCTCAGTGATTAAACACTGTCGTGTCACCTATTAATGTTTTCCTCAGTGATTAATCACTGTCATGTCACCTATTAATGTTTTCCTCGGTGATTAAACACTGTCGTGTCACCTATTAGTGTTTTCCTCAACAGGTAAGTTTTGTCATGACACAGATTAGTGTTTTCGTCTGTTTGAAGTTATATTTCGCAAACTTGTTAACACTGTGATTTTTAAAATAGATAGAAATTTATGCTCAGCCTCTTTCACATCTTACTACTTAGATTTCAACAATGCCCTTTTTGTTTGCCATGACATCTAATCAATATATTATAAAAATATGCTCTATTTTTTCGTATTATTACTTCATATTTGGCAATACTTAATTTGTTTGAATTCTAGCTTCAGGATCGTCTCTTCTTTGTTTAATCTCCAGCTTTATTTGTACGAAAATTTAGCGAAAACATACCCAAAATAAGAAATATTAATATAAAAAATAGAATTAAAAGAAAATAGTAAAACTTGCACTTACATTGTACATGCTCTATCAGAACAGAGGTATCTATCTAGCTATCTGTTAGATATCTATATGTCTGTCTATCTGGCTGTCTGCCTTTCTTTTTATCTATGAATAATAACAAAACTTGTCCTATGACACCATATTCAGAATATTACATATAATCGGGTTATTAGAATTAGTTAATTAAAATATTACATATAATTAGTTATTAGAATTAGTTTATTAAAATATTACATATAATTAGGTTATTAGAATTAGTTTATTAAAATATTACATATAATGAGGTTATTAGAATTAGTTTATTAAAATATTACATATAATTAGGTTATTAGAATTAGTTTATTGAAATATTACATATAATTAGGTTATTAGAATTAGTTTATTGAAATATTACATATAATTAGGTTATTGGAATGTTACATATAATTAATCGTATTATCTTTTATAACTAGGCTGTTTCTTTTCAGTTAATAAAATAAATGTCCTAACACATAAAACGTAGTGTAAGAGTAAGAAGAAGGTATGTTTTAACGTGAAGTTATGTTTATAACAACGGTTAATATGTAGATAGCTCGCTGTAAACAGTGGTGTAATGCTTACCGGAGCACTCCAGAGTGGCTCTCCGGCAGCTGAAATCCACAAAGGGAAATTTCCTTTTCAATATGAATTCTTTAATTTGATGGTGACGTCACACGTATGACGGAAAATTTGGCGCGGCTCCGTCACTATAAAATTTAAAACTACACCATTAACTGTAAAAGTCTCAAAGTGTCATTGACAAAAATAACTTAGATAATGCTAAGGATGTCTTTTCCCGTGTAATTGACGTGGGCTATCACTGGAAAGCATAAACAAATAACGCTAAAAAATGAAGCAAATTAGACCAAAATCACAGCTACGCTCGGAATTCTTAACAAATATAAATGTTTTGAAGTTAAGCACAAAGCTACACAATAAGATAGCTGTGCTTTGCCTACCACGAGTATCGAAACCTGGTTTCTAGCGTTGTAAGTCTGTAGACATACCGCTGTGCCACTGGGGGCAATAAGAATGCTTTATTTGAGTTAACAAAGTTTTCATTGATCATTCTCGTTACCAATCGCACGTAACTAAGTGCTTAAACCTACGAAGGAAAAACTAATAAAATTGGAGTGATCTAAGTGTAATAAAACCAAAATCTGATTGCGTGAGTTATGGTCGATGTAACAGGGAGATGGAATCAGTGATAGTGCATGAAGTAAACAACTAGTTTTTAAGTGTCTCGTAAATAAAGTTTTGTTCCATTCTTTCTTTAACATTAGTTTTATTAACATAATTGATTAACTGTTTAACAGCGTATATATATATTGTTATCGGAATTATTACTTTGCACTGTTAACTTAATATATGGATTTACGACTACCCTGAGGGATAAAAAAAAATTGTGATTACGGCCAAAAATATTGGTTACAATGAAATTATCCAAATGATGAATCTATGCATTCTATTGCAGATTTTGTTAAACAAGACCGTCTGTAGGTTTACTTTCTTCTTAGAATTCTTCT
>NW_013666739.1:174036-180296 GCF_000517525.1 Limulus polyphemus
AGTTAGCTACATTTGTTTACTAAGATAACTGTTAGTTCTTGTATTGTAGTATTTTTTTTTATCAGAACTTTGTGATAAGCATTAAAAACATCGTATCTTTTGTTAGGCCTAGTTAAATCTACATCAGTTCATAAACAATCCTTTATTAGTCACAAAAAAGTTACACCTAAAGTGTATACGTGACACGCGCACGGAACACTTCATTAGTTCGTCTCACGAGTATATCTCGTAGAACGTGTGAACAGGTATCTGTTGTTTCTACCCACTAGAGCAACACTATACTGTTATTGATTGGCTCAAATAAGGTTTCACACTATTGTCTGAAAGTCTTAGCAGTAATCATTATTAATAAAAGTCACCGTATAAGTTTAAATAATAATAACCTTATACTGAAAAGAATAGGCTCTAGCTATAAATATTACATTTAATTTAATAAAAGTAAGATAAATTCATACCTTATAAATCTCTATCTCATGTAATCAATATAAAAGTCGCCGTTAAAATATCTATCTAGTTCAGTTTATATAATAACCCAATAGTCTCTAGCTTTGAATAGTACGCTTAATATAAGTAAAATATCAACTATTCTAATTGTTACGGTTTATATGGTTGTTATTATTAAGCACAAAGCTACACAAAGGGCTATCTGTGCTCTGCCCACCAAGAGTGTCGAAACCCAGTTTTTCGAAGTATAAGTCTGCAGATATTACGCTGTGCCACTGGGGGTGGTGGCAGTTTATATGGATAAACACATGTGTATTCACACAGAACCTTTTATATAACTAACATAATCACTTAAACAAGTGTCTCTTGTTTATTATTGTGTTGATTTTTGAAATATTCCTGAAGTTTTTTTTACAAAACAACCTCTGTAGCTCAAAGAAAGTTGAGGGGGGCTGTCATGACTCAATCTACGAACTTACAGCTATGTTTATTTGTTTGTTTTTGATGTATAGTCCTTTAATCACCATTGATAATCTATGATACTTTAGGGTTTTGATTAAATTCTCTCACTATATAAGGCTTTTTTTTATTATTTATTTGCTTCGCTCTTCCGAGCAGTATTGATGAGCCGTTAATTCGGTTAAACTAAACTTCTGCAGCGGGAGTAGTGAAGCAAAGAAGAATTAAGCCTCCATGTCATATTTTGTTAACTGAAATTCACAATTTGGCGAGAAAAAGAAATTCATAAATAGATAAACAATATTTATCACCAAATTCACTCATTGAAACTAAAAGAAACTTAAATAAAATCCAGTGTTCATTTGATTTTTGAAATCCTCCTACAGAACGGCTTGTTGGGTTCAAGGGGGTTTTGGGGGCTCTCACGACTAGATCCACGAATTTACATGAAACTTATATGATCGTTTAAAGAATTATTCAAAAATAAGTATCAACGCTTAGGTTTTTGAAATTGTCATACTGGGACCCCCAAACTGGAGATCAAAGAGGGGGGGTTGACGTTCTCGGAATTGACTGCATGAATCTATTTGAAAATTTACGATAAAATATAAATGGTTTTCAAAACACGATGAGAATTTTGTTTTACTCAGTTGTTTCACGTTAATTTTCAAGAATATATATTATCGCATTTATTACTATTAGGTTTAATAATTTGTTTCATTTATTAACAACGTGAACAATAAATAGCACATTCTTAGCGAGACTATAAGTAGTATAGAATTAGATGAACTCTGTTTTTATTGAATGAATTTACTTTGGGTCTTAACGAGGAAAATGATTATAAATACCAAAATATCTTTCATCACAAGAATAAAATTAAGAGCACTATTGACTATACACTTACAACAGTAATTGTGGCATGCTGCATATCTATTTGATTTTTCATGAAAATCATGTCAAACTTCGTCAAGAGATGGCAGCACCATATGTCAAAATATTTACTGCACTCTGCAAGTCTTTGTGTGTTTGTTTGTTTGTTGTTAAGTGCATAGCTACGCAATAAGCTATCTGTACTCTGCTCACCACGGGTATCAAAACCCGGTTTCTAGCATTATAAGCCTACAGATGTACCGCTGTGCCACAGGGGAGCTCTGCAAGTCACAGCTTAGAAACGTGGAAAATCTCAGTAACATATTAATGATACTCGATATTACTAAAAGTGTGGCTGTTATCAAGAGGCTATATGTTCATTGTCAGAACTCACTCATTGAAAGATAAAGCAATGCAATTCCTGTTATGATAAGCTGCAAATTAAGGATTATTCACAATAGGTAACTGGTTGAAAGGACATTAAAAATATAGAATAAAATGCAGATGTAAATATACTTTAATAGACACTTTGTGCAACAAGATATCAAAAGCTTATTAAAGTTTAAAACAGGTCTAACGTTAGGCCGTAGAATAACGTTACACGTTTATTTACTAATAGTATTAATTACGATAAAGTATTGACCTAACTCACCTAATACATAAGTTACTGTGTTAATTTATCTCTTTATCGAATATAGGTCGTACTTTATAAAGGTTTAACTAATGTTAGGCCTAAAACGAGTGGACTGATAGATTTCGGTGTCTGCAATTAGAATTATATTGTATTATTCTCTCAGAAGTCCTGTATTTAAAGAAGTACTGTTGCAATAAAGATACTAATCTGATCGCAAATGTTTGGCAGGTCTCTACTATTTCTCTTATTAATTTATAACCTAGGTTCAGAATCAAGAAATAGTATCAAGTTGTACAAATACCAGTTTGTTTTTTGTGTATATAAATTCAAAGAGTTAGTGAAAGATATATACTCTTTCTAAAATACCTTTTTTATTTCTCCATGAAATAAACTCCGTACTTGAAAGTAAAATAGGAGAATAATATAAGAAAAATAATTTAGTTATTTGCAATATATTCTTAAAGTAATTTAACAGGAACTAAATTATTAGATTTCAAGATGTAAGAGAACTTCTAAGTGGTTACAATTAAATGTCAACAGGAATAAGATTATATTGTCAGATAAACACTTTAAAATGTTTCTGAAATAAACATCTGAATGTTCTATAAAATGTCACTAGATATCTGAATCAGTACCTTTAGGGAATGTCATTAAAGTTTTAGGTCCAGGTCTGCCATAGCATGTGATAGAAATTTTACAATTGAACTTTCTACAGAATGCCATTAGTCTTTTGATCTGGACCTTCTATAGAATATTATTAGCGCTTTAGATCTGAATCTTTTGCAGTACTTCATTTGAGCTTTAGACCTGGATCTTCTATAGAATATAATTTGAGTTCTACATCTGTATCTTCTATAGAATATCGAGTAAATTTTGTATTGAATCTTCTATTGATTGTAATTAGAGCTTTAACATTTTAAATCCATATTTGCTATAATATCATCAGAATTTTGAACTTATTTCTACTACAAAACATTTTACAAAACCATTGAATTACATATCCCTCAGAACATAAGATGGATTTTTGTTTTCTACTTGATATAAATTTTTAATGGGATATTTCACTGATCACTGACATCGGGATTTTTAATGTTATATTTCACTGGTTACTGACATCTGCGTTTTACTGATATATTTCACTGGTTACGGACATTAGAATTTCTAATGGTATATTTCATTGATCACTAACATCAGGATTTTTAATGGTACATTTCACTGGTTACTGACACCAGAATTTTTAATGTTATATTTAACTGGTTACTGACATCTGCGTTTTTACTGATATATTTCACTTGTTACGGACATTAGAATTTTGAATGGTATATTTCACTGATCACTGGCATCAGGATTTTTTTAGGTACATTTCACTGGTTTCTGACACCAGAATTTTTAATGTTATATTTAACTGGTTACTGACGCCTGAGTTTTTAATAGCATATTTCACTGGTTAGTGACATCAGAATTTTTAATGTTATATTTAACTGGTTACTGACACCTGAGTTTTTAATAGCATATTTCACTGGTTAGTGACATCAGAATTTTAATGGTATATTTCACTGGTTACTGTTTTACTGGAATATGGCAAATGTAATATCATGTAATTTTAATATAACCTATTACGTAATCCCAGCTATAATTATTGCAAAATATATCAAATGACTCCTATATAAAGATAAAAATATCAAAATATTTCAGATAGTTATAACAAATAAGAGGCTTAAATAAAACGATTAATATCGCTTTCAAGAAACATGAAAATATCATGCACTTCCAAAATAAACAGGCGACGTTCAAGAAAGCGATATCTTTACGAAGTTACTAGGGGCATTCTTCATAAGTGCTACCGTGTAACGAAGTATATTTTACTTTTTTCTTTGCAAAATTTTCGATTGAGATACAATCTATATACCAAAGGTCTGGTGGACCTTTTCTTTCTTGGAAGCTGGAGCTGTAATCCAAAGACGTTGCCATGGTAATGAAGACGAGTATCCCATATATTCTCTTAACCTTAAAGCTTTGACGCTTAGACTATACAAAAAATATTGATCGTGTAAAGAACGTCAAAATACTTGAAATTAATCATAATATATATAAAAATCTACAAAGAATAATTTCCGAGGAATTAAATAATACACAAGCTGGGATATGTTCTGTTTCTTTATATATATTTTTATATTCAACGTAGAGAACAGAGTAGTGACCTTTAAAAACATGTAAAACTTTTACGATAGATTATGTACGTTGATTGAATGGTTTGAAGAAATTATTGGAATATAGAATGAACGAAACGGTTTCTTCACCACCCATATCGTTATGTATAATACTTCAAAAGCCTAGTACAGAATAATTAAAATCCGAAAGAGTTATTAACCCAAGTCAAGATAGCCGATCCAATATAATGATCTTCACAACTGATGACGTTTCATTTTATATGGTTAAACTTGTTATAAAGAGGTGAAAAAAAAACAAAAACCTTTGATAAATGAACCAACGTACAATAAAATGTTTCCTTTGCCTCATCGATCAGAGGTTCAAAACTTCTTAATCACAATAGATTTTCAGTTGTTTTCAGCGTCAGCTGCATAACATTCATACAGTAAGGAAAGGAATTTGTCAATGCAAAAGAAAAAGAGAGATTTCTTTTCAGGCTCAATTTCACTCCATTGAGAAAGCTCCATAAGGTTTCTTTTCTGTCCTAATTCTACTTTAGTTGTTTTTTTAACATAGAAATTTCCCAATTATGAAATATTAAAATCGCAAAAACCAAAGACATTTGTGTGTTTGCTAAAATAAATTATGACTGACTATACAGGCCTGCGATGGTTTTATTGTATTGAAAAGTGTACATGTTCTATAATAACTCCTGTATGCTGAATCCGAAAATGTTATCCATTTTACTCCATTACATACACGTTTTTCAGAAAATGTCATATGTACTTTTACATAAGTGAATCATTTTTATGGAAATCGGGTTACATTTTGTTGTACTTAAAATGTTGACAACCAGTGGCCATACATTTCTCTAGACCAATCACGATGTAAGAGTCTTATAGATCGTTCTAGATCCCACGAGAAACACACCACTAGTATATAAACGGTTAACAGGCCGCATGATGTGTCATTTTTGGATAGTATTTGTTTGTGCTCCACTTTGACATTATCTTTTATTTTAAATATTATTTATTCGTCGCTATGGCAACAAGAGGTTGTGTAAATGACCCAAACATATTTTATTATATTTGTGGTAAATGTGTTGTAAAGAAACAAAGGTAAAACATTACAGAATTCGTCAAACAAGCGTATTACGCGTATTTTGGAATAAAACTTGGGGAACAAAAGAAATCATGGGTTCCACACAAAGTTTGCACCATTTGTGTCGAAGAGTTGAGACAATGGACTAAAGGTAAGAAAAAGTCTTAACCTTATGGAATTCCAATGGTCTGGAGTGAGCCTAGAAACCATGGAGATCACTGCTATTTTTGCTCATGTAACGTCTAAGGCTACAACACTCGAAATAAAAATAAAATTTCTTATCCGAACCTTCAATCTTCTATAAAACCTGTTGCTCATGGACCTGATGTACCTGTATCTACTTCATCGGAGTCTCTTGATACAGTTCATCTGATTCTGAACCTGATGTCAGTAGAAATGATGATAGGGATTGTTTTCAACCAGAAACGTCTGGAAAGGTTTCATCAGTGAAATGGAGAGGAAAGGTCGAACATCAATATGAAGGCTGTTTACTGGTGGTCATTGAAATTAGATGCTTCAAAGGAAATACATAAAAGAAAGACCACAACACGTAGTTTTGAGACTAAAAGACGTAGATTTCACAAAAAATCAGGATGAATGA